>NC_084614.1:2679504-2832004 GCF_033978795.1 Nerophis ophidion
CCTGGTAGTAGTAATAGTAGTGTCAATAGCAGTAGTAGTAGCTAGCAGTCTAGTCGTAGTAGTAGCACTATAGTAGTAGTAGTAGTAGCTAACAGTTTAGTAGAAGTAGTTTAAGTGGCAGTAGTAGCAATTTAGTAGGTGTAGCAGTAGCAGTAATAGCAACAGTAGAAGTATCAGTAGCAGTCTGGTATTAGTAGTAAGTAGTAGCAGTTTGGTCGTAGTAGTAGTAGTATTAGTAGTAGAAATAGTCAAAGTAGTTGCAGTAGTAGTGGCAGTCTGGTAGTAGTGATATAGTTACTGGTAGTAGACATCTGGTAGTAGTAGCAGTATGATAGTAGTAGTAGTAGTAGTAGTAGAAGTAGTAATAATAGTAGCAGTCTGGTCGTAGGTCTAGCAGTATATTAGTAATGGTAGCTAGCAGTTAGGTGGAAGTAGTAGTAGTGGCAGTAGCAGTAGTAATAGTAGTAGCAGCAGTAGCAGTCTGGTAGTAGTAGTAGTCTCGTAGTAGTAGCAGTAGCAGTCTCGTAGTAGTAATAGTAGTTGCCGTTTGGTTGTAATAGTAGTAGAAGTAGTTTCAGTAGTAGTGGAAGTCTTTTAGTAGTGATAGAATTAGTGGTGGTAGCTGTCTGGTAGTATTATTAGCAGTCTGGTAGTAGTAGTAATAGTAGTAGTAAGCAGTAGTGGGAGCAGTATCAGTTAGGTTGTAGTAGTAGAAGTAGTAATAATAGTAGCAGTCTGGTCATAGTACTAGCAATATATTAGAAATGGTAGCTAGCAGTTAAGTAGAAGTAGTAGTAGTTGCAGTAGCAGTAGTAATAGTAACAATAGTAGCAGTCTGGTAGTAGTAGTAACAGTCTGGTAAAAGTAGTAGTAGTAACAGTCTGGTAATAGTAGTAGTAGTAGTGTAGCTTTCTTCCCTGCGTGGATGCCGACAATATGACCAGAACACTGTGGACTACTTCCTTCCAAGAGCGTGTTGAGTACTTCCTGTTCCTATGAAGACATGATGACTATTTGTTTCAGACGCTGACGTGGCGTTCCAAAGATGTCAGCAAGTGTGCGGTCCGGGGAAAGAACAGCGTGAGTTAGCCGACGTCTTCTTGCCACCAGTGTTTTTCATGCTGAACCTGACTCCGTTGGTTCAGGACGAATGTTTCAACTACGTCAAAGTCCTGGTGCCACGAGACGACGAGACCCTGTTTGCCTGCGGGACCAACGCCTTCAACCCCACCTGTCGGAACTACAAGGTGAGCAAAACCTCTGACCTTCTCCATGCGGCCGGACGGACACTTCACTCCTTTTTTGGCCGACAGATGACCACGCTGGAGCAGGTGGGGCCGGACCTGGTGGGCCAGGCTCGTTGTCCTTTCGAGTCGGGACAGTCCATCGCGGGACTGTTTGCCGGTGAAGTCGCTTGCTGTAGAAGATCTTTTATCACTTTTGTCGTGCCGAACTGACCATGTGACCTTTTGCAATAGGCGGAGACTTCTACTCGGCCACCATGACCGACTTCCTTGCCAGTGACGCCGTGATCTACCGGAGCCTCGGAGACGGGCGGCCCGTCCTGAGGACTGTCAAGTACGACTCCAAGTGGCTCCGAGGTGGGTCACGTGACATGAGGATTGGTTTTGAAGATGCCTCCCACTTAAAAATACCAACCCTGACGGGTTCCCGCAGAGCCACACTTTCTGCACGCCGTGGACTACGGAAGCTACGTCTACTTCTTCCTGCGTGAGATAGCAGTGGAGTACACCGCCTTGGGGAAGGTAAGCGGGCGCTATCATTAGTGTGCAAAGATGGCAATCCGATTGGGACCGGACACTTGTCTGTCGGCAGGTTGTGTTTTCTCGGGTGGCGCGAGTGTGTAAGAATGATAACGGCGGCTCCCCAAGAGTTCTGGACAAGTACTGGACTTCCTTTCTGAAGGTGAAACCCTACATCTCTTACTCTCAGTCTGTTAATACAAAGGGAAGTGGGATGAGCCTCGAGGGGAAGTGCGGCAGGACTGTAGTCACCTTTTGGTCTTGGCGCAGGCCCGTCTGAACTGTTCGGTTCCGGGAGATTCTTTCTTCTATTTTGACGTGCTGCAGTCACTCACCAATGTGCTGCAGATCAACGGCAGGCCCGCCGTGGTCGGTGTCTTCACCACGCAGGCCAACAGGTTAGTGACAAAGAGAAATGTTGATGCTCGTGTGCTAGCAAGGCGTTCAAAACGTTGTCGCTTGCGTCTTGGCAGCATCCCCGGCTCTGCAGTTTGTGCGTTCTACATGGATGACATTGAGAAGGTGTTCAACGGAAGGTTCAAAGAGCAGCGGAACAGCGACTCATCGTGGACTCCGGTACCTGATGAGCAGGTTCCCAAACCCAGGTGAGAGCTTACAGAGTCTAGTCTGTCCTACTGCCAGAGGTCACAGTATCGCTTAACGCTGCACATTCTTTAAACGTGTATCGCAGACCCGGGTCGTGTGCGGGCGATGGCCCGGCCGCCGACTTCAAGTCTTCCGTTCAGTTCCCGGACGAGACGCTGATGTTTATCAAGTCGCACCCTCTGATGGACGAAGCTGTTCCCTCCGTCAACCACCGGCCTTTTTTCACCAGGACGTCCGACAGGTAGTCGTGGTCTTCTAGTCTACGACTTCTGTTGTCTACTTGCATCGTAAACAAAACGGCAGATGCATAACTGCGTACTAAAAAGATGAAGTGGACCGTTCAGTAATTCTGGAGTTGGAAGGAGGCTTGGCTCCCAAATCTTGCACCTTGTTGTCCTTTCACATGCTCATTCTTCAGTGACGGTTAATCCATGACATCCTCCCCCTTCCCCCGCACGGCCCATCGGTAGGCTCAGACAAAGGAAGAAAACTGGACATCGTGTTGTCTTCCTCACAGGTCCAAGCTGACCCAGATTGTGGTGGACGTGGCAGCTGGCCCCAACAAGGATTGGACCGTCATGTTCCTAGGCTCGGACGAGGGGAGAGTCCTGAAGGTTTTGACCGGCATACTTCCCAATGACACTATCGGATCCAAACTTCTGGAGGACATAGACGCCTATGATCCATCTAGGTAAAAAGCTTCCTTCGTCCCGAAGGTATCCTGTCCTAGTTTTTGTATTTACCCGTCGCCTACCTGCAGGTGTGATATTCAGGACCGGCAAGACAGGAAGGTTCTGGGCCTGGAGCTGGACAAGGACCATCACGCCTTGTTCGTGGCATTCAGCAGCTGTGTCATCCGAGTGCCGCTCAGCCGCTGCGGCAGACATGGTGCCTGCAAAAAGTAGGAATCAAACGCACGCTGCCACAGTCCCTAGCCTGCCTGCGTTCAGTCCCTATCCAGTCCCCTTCGACTGCGTTCAGTCCGTATCCAATCCACCTTCAGTTTGTATCCAATCTGCATCCAGTTGGCGTTTAGTCCTTGTGCTGTCCGTGTCGGGTTCATATCAAATCCGCGTTCAGTCTGTACCCTGGCCATGTTCCGTCCACATCCTGTCGACGTTTGCGAGCTGATTCTCAGCTTCCACGTAGGCTGAATGCGGACTAGATATCAACTGATCGTAGCTATGCGGACAAATGAAAAACTCTTCTCTCAGCTCAGTCATTTCAAATTAAAAGCCTGTCAGTAACTACTAATTGTCATGTAAACAGTGCATGGAGATTTTCACAATAAGGTTTCTCCTTTCTTGCAGGGCATGTTTGGCCTCTCAAGACCCGTACTGCATCTGGCTGCGCACGGGGAGCTGCACTAACATGGCGCCAGGTTTCAAGTACGGCGTCACTTCCTATCTCTTTCCTTGAAATGTTTCAGTCTTCTTGGTTTGTCGGAGTTGACGTTCAGAACTTCACGGTTTGCTGTCCATTGAGAATATTCCATTTTCGGTGTGATAATAATCCGAGGTCTCATCCTCCGCGTGGGCGTTTAGCGCTGGAAAATACTTCTGCTAAAACGTCTCCTCCCCCTCACTGCAGGGCGGGGTTCGAACAAGACATCGGGGGCGACCACTCGACTGCTGCCGGCTGTAACGGTGAGATGCGCCATGGCTGTTGCCATGACGACGAGTGCACAACTTCAAAGTCTCCCTTGTGGTTTCGCAGCTGACGACTTGGAGAACTCCCGTGACCAGGAGTCACCCGCCGACTCTGCATACGGTAAGTTAGGCCTGCCACCGGTTGAGGCCACCATTCCCACACAAACTTTGGTGTCTACGCTGTTGCAGTAGCACTTCTTCACCAGCAGGCATCTTGGGTGTGTCTTGCAGGGGTCCAGGGTCTTCCTGACGTGGACCAGCACTCAGCCGCTCACGTGCATTACACGCTGCTCCTCGCCTGCGTGCTGCTCGCCTTCTTCCTGGGCGCCATCTTGTCTGCCTTCCTGGCGTCGTGCTACTGCGACCGCAGCTCCGACCACCGCAAGAGGAAGTTGTCCAAGGACCCTGAAGTGGCGCTGCCACCTGCCCTGTCTCTGCGCTCTCTCGCCAAGCTCAACGGCCTCCTGGACGGACAGCCCGAGGTATATGTTTCGTGGGGGGTGTATCGACACAGGAAGAGCTTTTATTTTCATAGACCGTTTTGTCACCCTCAGGACGAGAAGACAGACATATCCACCTGTCCAAAGGTGTATCCCTCTTTCATCCCCAGCGCAGGCACAGAGACGCACATTTTCAGTGCTGCGCACCAGAACCTTCCTCTGGGAGAAGCTCAACTCAGCCTTTGCCAGGTACCGCCCACTACCTTGTTCGCCATAAGTACTGGGATGCACCAACTTCAAAAATCATTTATGAACATCCAGCCATCTATCCATCTTCTTCCGCTTATCGTCCAGCTCTTCCCAGGGGATCCCGAGGCGTTCCCATACCAGCCGGGAGTCATAGTCTTCCCAATGTGTCCCGGGTCTTCCCCGTGGCCTCCTACCGGTTGGACGTGCCCTAAACACCTCCCTAGGGAGGCGTTCGGGTGGCATCCTGACCAGATGCCCGAGCCACCTCATCTGGAGCAGCGGCTTTACTTTGAGTTCCTCCCGGATGGCAGAGCTTCTCACCCTATCTCTAAGGGAGAGACCCGCCAGCCGGCGGAGGAAACTCATTTAGGCCGCTTGTACCCGTGATCTTATCCCTTCGGTCATAACCCAAAGCTCATGACCATAGGTGAGGACAGACATATCCACCTGTCCAAAGGCGTATCCCTCTTTCATCCCCAGTGCAGGCACAGAGACGCACATTTTCAGTGCTGCGCACCAGAACCTTCCTCTGGGAGAAGCTCAACTCAGCCTTTGCCAGGTACCGCCCACTACCTTGTTCGCCATAAGTACTGGGATGCACCAACTTCAAAAATCATTTATGAACATCCAGCCATCTATCCATCTTCTTCCGTTTATCGTCCAGCTCTTCCCGGGGGATCCCGAGGCGTTCCCAGGCCAGCCGGGAGTCATAGTCTTCCCAATGTGTCCTGGGTCTTCCCCGTGGCCTCCTACCGGTTGGACGTGCCCTAAACACCTCCCTAGGGAGGCGTTCGGGTGGCATCCTGACCAGATGCCCGAACCACCTCATCTGGCTCCTCTCCATGTGGAGGAGCAGCGGCTTTACTTTGAGTTCCTCCCGGATGACAGAGCTTCTCACCCTATCTCTAAGGGAGAGACCCGCCACCTGGCAGAGAAAGCTCATTTTGTACCCGTGATCTTGTCCTTCCGGTCATAACCCAAAGCTCATGACCATGGGTGAGGATGGGAACGTAGATCGACCGGTAAATTGAGAGCTTTACCTTCCGGCTCAGCTCCTTCTTCACCACAACGGATCGATACAGCGTCCGCATTACTGAAGACGCCGCCTGTCGATCTCACGATCCACTCTTGCCTCACTCGCGAACAAGACTCCGAGGTACTTGAACTCCTCCACTTGGGGCAGGGTCTCCTCCCCAACCAGGAAATGGCACTCGGATCATATGAAATTATTTTTGAACACTGTTTTCCGCGCACAAAGAAAGATCCATCAGATGAGTAGAAGAGGTTTGACCTCAGACTTGCAGAAGAGTGGAAGGTGTTCTCCAATACCTTTGTGTTTACCGCTCAGAACCCGAACCCAGGTGCAGTGGTCTCTAACTTGTGTTGTCTTAGGAGGACGGTGAGATGTCGGGTCTTCCCACGCCAGACGCCAGCCCGGAATTCCCAAAGCCGATGAGCAAGGCTGGGCGGCAGCATCCCTATGAGAAGAAGGCTACAGACGCCATCGAGGCGGTTTCAGGGAAGTCTCAACCCACCTTCCCCCTCTCCAGGCGCCATGGCAACAGCCGTGGCGAGGACCACGAGGTTTGGCGCAACGAGCGTGCCACGGGAGACTTTCATCACTGCCACAAGTCCTGCGCCCCGGCACCGGCCGACGTGTCGGCGCTGGACGAACTGCTCAAGCACATCCAAGAGGTCAGCGCCTCAGGAAGCGGAGGCATCAAAGTCCTGACGTCCGCGTCCTCTTCCTCAGCAGAGCATCATCATCGCCAAGGCAACCGGCACCACGACAACGGCCCGTATCACCTGCAGGGAATCCCTAAGACGGAACCAACTTCACACCCCGGCGCCCCCACGCTACTCTGGGAAGGCCTGGGCAAAAGGGCGGACATCATGCCCAGTCCAAACTCCGTCAAGGCTGTGGCGGGGATTCCGTCCTCGCGGGTCATCCTAGAGATGCCCGCCCACTTGCAGCGGCATGCCCTCGTCAAGATGGGCGGCGGCCTGCCGCGTCACCACAGCTTCAACCAGCGTGCGGCGCCGCCCTTCCTGGCCAGGATGAACACCAACAGCAGCAGCAACGGGCCGCCCGCCGCCAGCGCCTGTCTGACGCGGCAACACAGCTACAGTGAAGGACCGCAAGCCCGACGGGCGGCCGTCGTGCGGCGAACCGTGTCTCTGAAACCCAAAGTCCCCCCCAAGCCCTTGTTCCTTCCCAACGTGGCCACGTCCGCGCTCTACGAGGCGCCAAAGGACCACTACTGAGGCGCTCAAGAAGGAGAAAAGAGAGCGTCTTCTTTGATCGGTAGCATGAAGAGACGGCCCCTCCCACTTTGCATCACATGACCCTCAGGCTGAGGTACCTCTCCCCAGAACCTTTTGTACCATATTGGTATGTGTCACTCCGCTAAGGGGGCGGGGCTTCTTGCAAGAGCAATAACACGGGCTAACAGACGAGGTTAGCATGTGGCTAGGAACTTTCCCACTTTTGGATCTGGAGTTGAAATAAAGTTTTCAAACAACAAAAAAACCCAGTTGTTATCGAGGCCTTTTAAACTGAAATCCTGAACAGGAAGAGGAAATGACCTCGGTTACTCATGTTGCTACATTTTTGTAATAGACAAAGTTCAGTGGGCGGGTTGTGTGACCAGATTAGTAGATTGTTTTCCTCCCTGCGCCATGACTAGGGAAGGTTGTTTGGATTGGGTCATATAAGTTCATGCTGTGCACACATTTTCAGGTAAACATACTTCAAACTGAGTTACTCATGTTATGTTTTTTAATAATCCACAAAGTTCAATGGGCAGGTTTTGTTATGTGTGACCAGATTAGTAGATTTTTTCCCCCCTGCGCCATGACTAGGGAAGGTTGTTTGGATTGGGTCATATAAGTTCATGCTGTGCACACATTTTCAGGTAAACATACTTCAAACTGAGTTACTCATGTTATGTTTTTTAATAATCCACAAAGTTCAATGGGCAGGTTTTGTTATGTGTGACCAGATTAGTAGATTTTTTCCCCCCTGCGCCATGACTAGGGAAGGTTGTTTGGATTGGGTCATATAAGTTCATGCTGTGCACACATTTTCAGGTAAACATACTTCAAACTGAGTTACTCATGTTATGTTTTTTAATAATCCACAAAGTTCAATGGGCAGGTTTTGTTATGTGTGACCAGATTAGTAGATTTTTTCCCCCCTGCGCCATGACTAGGGAAGGTTGTTTGGATTGGGTCATATAAGTTCATGCTGTGCACACATTTTCAGGTAAACATACTTCAAACTGAGTTACTCATGTTATGTTTTTTAATAATCCACAAAGTTCAATGGGCAGGTTTTGTTATGTGTGACCAGATTAGTAGATTTTTTCCCCCCTGCGCCATGACTAGGGAAGGTTGTTTGGATTGGGTCATATAAGTTCATGCTGTGCACACATTTTCAGGTAAACATACTTCAAACTGAGTTACTCATGTTATGTTTTTTAATAATCCACAAAGTTCAATGGGCAGGTTTTGTTATGTGTGACCAGATTAGTAGATTTTTTCCCCCCTGCGCCATGACTAGGGAAGGTTGTTTGGATTGGGTCATATAAGTTCATGCTGTGCACACATTTTCAGGTAAACATACTTCAAACTGAGTTACTCATGTTTTTTTAATAATCCACAAAGTTCAGTGGGCAGGTTTTGTTATGTGTGACCGGATTAGTTGATTTTTTCCCCTGTGCGCCATGACTAGGGAAGGTTGTTTGGATTGGGTCGTATAAGTTGATGCTGTGCACACATTTTCAAGAACGGAAATACTCACTTGGTTACATTTTTATAATCCAAAAGCCAATTTGCTCAACTTACCTTTAACTCTACTTTTTTATTATTATTATTATCTTCATGATTTCTCACAATAAATATAAATAGAAACAGATAAATACCCCCCCCTAAAAAAGGGTATTTCTGTCCGTCGTACATTTTTTTTCCGTCTACGGAAAGTTTTTTTGTAGAGAATAAATGATGAAAAAAACACTTAACTGAATGGTTTAAAAGAGAAAACAGGGAAAAAAATGAAAATTACATTTTGAAACATAGTTTATCTTCAATTTCGACTCTTTAAAATTCAAAATTCAACTGAAAAATATGAAGAGAAAAACTCGCTAATTCGAATCTTTTTGAAAAAATTAAAAAAATAACTTATGGAACATCATTAGAACATTTTTTCCTGATTAAGATCAATTTTAGAATTTTGATGACATGTTTTAAATAAGTTAAAATCCAATCTGCACTTTGTTAGAATATATAACAAAATGGACCAAGCTATATTTCTAACAAAGACAAATCATTATTTCTTCTAGATTTTCCAGAACAAAAATTTTAAAAGAAATTCAAGACTTTGAAATAAGATTTAACTTTGATTCTACAGATTTTTGATTTGCCAGAATATTTTTGTTTTATTTTAATCATAATACAGTGGTCCCCAACCTTTTTGTAGGGGGAGGGGGATGTTTTTTTGTTTTTGTCGTGAAAAAGGGAGTTTTTTTGGGTTAGTGCACTAATTGTAAGTGTTTTTTATGTTCATTTAAAAAAAATTAAAATAAATAAATATAATGTCAAAAAACAAAAAAACACATTTTTTTTTTAATTCTTCTGCGGTTTGGTACCGGGTCGGGGGATTTATTTATTAACTTTTTTTTTTTTTTGTCGTGAAAAAGGGAGTTTTTTTGGGTTGGTGCACTAATTGTAAGTGTTTTTTATGTTCATTTAAAAAAATACAAAAAAATAAATATAATGTCAAAAAACAAAAACACATTTTTTTTAAAATTCAATCAATCAATCAATCAATGTTTATTTATATAGCCCCAAATCACAAATGTCTCAAAGGACTGCACAAATCATTACGACTACAACATCCTCGGAAGAACCCACAAAATTAAGAATTAAATTCTTCTGCGGTTTGGTACCGGGCCGGGGGATTTATTTATTTACTTCTTTTTTTTTTTTGTCGTGAAAAAGGGAGTTTTTTTGGGTTGGTGCACTAATTGTAAGTGTTTTTTATGTTCATTTAAAAAAAATGAAAATAAATAAATATGTCAAAAAACAAAAAAAAACATTTTTTTAATTTCTTCTGCCGTTTGGTACCGGGCCGGGGGATTTATTTATTAACTTTTTATTTTTTTTGTCGTGAAAAAGGGAGTTTTTTTTGGGTTGGTGCACTAATTGTGTTTTTTATGTTCATTTAAAAAAATAAATATAATGTCAAAAAACAAAAACACATTTTTTTTTAATTCTTCTGCGGTTTGGTACCGGGTCGGGGGATTTATTTATTTATTTATTTACTTCTTTTTTTTTGTCATGAAAAAGGGAGTTTTTTTGGGTTGGTGCACTAATTGTGTTTTTTATGTTCATTTAAAAAATATATATATATATATATATATATATAATGTCAAAAAACAAAAACAATTTTTTTTTTTTAATTGGTACCGGGCCGGGGGATTTATTTATTTACTTCTTTTTTTTTGTCATGAAAAAGGGAAGTTTTTTTGGGTTGGTGCACTAATTGTAAGTGTTTTTTATGTTCATTTAAAAAATAATAATAAATAAATAAATATAATGTCAAAAATCTATTTTTTTTTTTTTTTTTTTAATTCTTCTGCGGTTTGGTACCGGGCCGGGGGATTTATTTATTTACTTTTTTTTTTTTGTCGTGAAAAAGGGAGTTTTTTTTTGGGTAGGTGCACTAATTGTAAGTGTTTTTTATGTTCATTTAAAAAAATTTGAAAAAAATAAATATGTTAAAAAACAAAAAAACAAATTTTTTTTTAATTCTTCTGCGGTTTGGCCGGGGGGATTTATTTATCTACTTCTTTTTTGTTGTTGTCGTGAAAAAGGGAGTTTTTTGGGGTTGGTGCACTAATTGTAAGTGTATCTTGAGTTTTTTATGTTGATTTAAAAAAAAATAAAAATAAAATAAAAACTTTCTTCTGCGGCCCGGTATCAATCGAGCGGGCCGCGGCCCGGTGGTTGGGGACCACTGTCATAATAAGTTTTAAGACATTTTTCACAAATATTCTTCGTCGAAAAAAGAGAAGCTAAAATTAAAAATTAAATTAAAATGTATTTATTATTCTTTACAATAAAAAATAAATACATTTACTTGAACATTGATTTAAATTGTCAGGAAAGAAGAGGAAGGAATTTAAAAGGTAAAAAGGTATATGTGTTTATAAATCCTAAAATCATTTTTAAGGTTGTATTTTTTCTCTAAAATTGTTTTTCTGAAAGTTATAAGAAGCAAAGAAAAAAATAAATGAATTTATTTAAACAAGTGAAGTCTTTAAAATATTTTCTTGGATTTTCAAATTCTATTAAGAGTTTTGTCTCTCTTAGAATTAAAAATGTCCAGCAAAGCGAGACCAGCTTGATAGTAAATAAATACAATTTAAAAAATAGAGGCAGCTCACTGGTAAGTGCTGCTATTTGAGCTATTTTTAGAACAGACCCCTGCCTTAGGGGCTTTTATGTTTAAGAATTGTTGGGATTATTGGGCTACATATTTATTTGGGGCTGTCCAGAACAAGAACAAAGTACACGGACCACAGCACGCTGTCACAAACTTACAAACAAAACTTTATTCTTATTTACCAACAGGGCAGTAAAACGGCTGATCAAACAAAACAGAAGTCATGGAGCCACTAGCTGCGCAAGAGATGATTTTTTTCTCATCCACAAAGTTCAGTGGGCAGGTTGTGTGACCAAATAAGTACATTTGTTTCCCCCTGCACCATGACTAGGGAAGGTTGTTTGGATTGGGTCATATAAGTGAATGCTGTGCACACATTTTCAAGAAAACATACTTCCAACTGAGATACTCACTTTGTTACATTTTTGTAATACACCAAGTTCAGTGGGCAGGTTGTGTGACCAGATTAGTGAATTTTTCCCCCTGCACCATGACTAGGGAAGGTTGTTTGGATTGGGTCATATAAGTAAATGCTGTGCACACATTTTCAAGGAAAACATACTTCTGACTGAGATACTCACTTTGTTACATTTTTGTAATACACAAAGTTCAGTGGGCAGGTTGTGTGACCAGATTAGTTATTTTTCCCCCCCACTGCACCATGACTAGGGAAGGTTGTTTGGATTGGGTCATATAAGTTAATGCTGTGCACGCATTTTCAAGAAAACATACTTCAAACTGAGATACTCACTTTGTTACATTTTTTATAATCTACAAAGTTCAGTGGGCAAGTTGTGTTATGTGTGACCAAGTTATTTTTCCCCCCACTGCACCATGATAGGGAAGGTTGTTTGGATTGGGTCAAATAGGTAAATGCTGTGCACACATTTTCAAGAAAAAATACTTCAAACTGAGTTACTCATGTTCGTTTTTTTTAATAATTAACAAAGTTCAGTGGGCAGGTTGTGTGACCAGATTAGTAGATTTTTTTTTCCCCTGTGCCATGACTAGGGAAGGTTGTTTGGATTGGGTCATATAGGTGAATGCTGTGCACACATTTTCAAGAAAAAATACTTCAAACTGAGTTACTCATGTTCGTTTTTTTTAATAATTAACAAAGTTCAGTGAGCAGGTTGTGTGACCAGATTAGTAGATTTTTTTTCCCTCTGTGCCATGACTAGGGAAGGTTGTTTGGATTGGGTCATATAGGTGAATGCTGTGCACACATGTTCAAGAAAACATACTTCAAACTGAGTTACTCGTGTTGTTACCTTATTTATAATCCACAAAATTCAGTGGGGAGGTTGTGTGACCAGATTAGTTTATTTTTCCCCCTGCACCATGACTAGGGAAGGTTGTTTGGATTGGGTCATATAAGTAAATGCTGTGCACACATTTTCAAGGAAAACATACTTCCAACTGAGATACTCACTTTGTTACAATTTTGTAATCCACAAAGTTCAGTGGGCAGGTTGTGTGACCAGATTAGTTTATTTTTCCCCCTGCACCATGACTAGGGAAGGTTGTTTGGATTGGGTCATATAAGTAAATGCTGTGCACACATTTTCAAGGAAAACATACTTCCAACTGAGATACTCACTTTGTTACAATTTTGTAATCCACAAAGTTCAGTGGGCAGGTTGTGTGACCAGATTAGTGAATTTTTCCCCCTGCACCATGACTAGGGAAGGTTGTTTGGATTGGGTCATATAAGTAAATGCTGTGCACACATTTTCAAGGAAAACATACTTCGAACTGAGTTACTCGTGTTGTTACGTTATTTATAATCCACAAAGTTCAGTGGGGAGGTTGTCTGACCAGATTAGTTATTTTCCCCCCACTGCACCATGACTAGGGAAGGTTGTTTGGATTGGGTCGTATAGGTAAATGCTCTGCACACATATTCAAGAAAATGTACTTCAAACTGAGTTACTCGTGTTCTTACGTTTTTTATAATCCAAAAAATTCAGTTAGCAGGTTGTTTGACCAGATTAGTGGATTTTTTTTCCCTCTGTGCCATGACTAGGGAAGGTTGTTTGGATTGGGTCATATAGGTGAATGCTGTGCACACATGTTCAAGAAAACATACTTCAAACTGAGTTACTCGTGTTGTTACCTTATTTATAATCCACAAAATTCAGTGGGGAGGTTGTGTGACCAGATTAGTTTATTTTTCCCCCTGCACCATGACTAGGGAAGGTTGTTTGGATTGGGTCATATAAGTAAATGCTGTGCACACATTTTCAAGGAAAACATACTTCCAACTGAGATACTCACTTTGTTACAATTTTGTAATCCACAAAGTTCAGTGGGCAGGTTGTGTGACCAGATTAGTTTATTTTTCCCCCTGCACCATGACTAGGGAAGGTTGTTTGGATTGGGTCATATAAGTAAATGCTGTGCACACATTTTCAAGGAAAACATACTTCCAACTGAGATACTCACTTTGTTACAATTTTGTAATCCACAAAGTTCAGTGGGCAGGTTGTGTGACCAGATTAGTGAATTTTTCCCCCTGCACCATGACTAGGGAAGGTTGTTTGGATTGGGTCATATAAGTAAATGCTGTGCACACATTTTCAAGGAAAACATACTTCGAACTGAGTTACTCGTGTTGTTACGTTATTTATAATCCACAAAGTTCAGTGGGGAGGTTGTCTGACCAGATTAGTTATTTTCCCCCCACTGCACCATGACTAGGGAAGGTTGTTTGGATTGGGTCGTATAGGTAAATGCTCTGCACACATATTCAAGAAAATGTACTTCAAACTGAGTTACTCGTGTTCTTACGTTTTTTATAATCCAAAAAATTCAGTTAGCAGGTTGTTTGACCAGATTAGTGGATTTTCCTCTGCGCCATGACTAGAAAGGTTGTTTGGATTGGGTCATATAGGTAAATGACGTGCACACATTTTCAAAAAAACATACTTCCAACTGAGTTACTCGTGTTCTTACGTTTTTTATAATCCACAAAGTTCAGTGGGCAGGTTGTGTTATGTGTGAGCAGATCAGTAGATTTTTTTTTTCTGCGCCATGACTAGGGAAGGTTGTTTGGATTTGGTCATATAGGTAAATGATGTGCACACATTTTCAGGTAAACACACTTCAAACTGAGTTACTTTTGTTGTCCACCGGGTGGCGACTACTTGACTACTACGTAAAAAAACTAACAAAACCCCCAAAAGTGGTAGCTAAGTTTTGTCTCCGGATCGTGCAGTCCGAGCACACCATGATTCCGAGAGCGGTTCCTGAGCGACGTTACCTTATAAGGTCAAGTGGGGGCGTGGCGCGAGGCGGGGTTCCACCGCAAATTGCGGGAAGGTTGCACACGCCGGAGTATTTTGGTGTGCAGGCAGATTTGGGGTTCCTGGCATCCGGACCGGGTGCGGGGCAGATTTGAGGTTCCAGGCATCCAGACGGGTGCCGGGCAGAATTGGGGTTCCAGGCTTCCAGACCGGGTGCGGGGCAGATTTAAGGTTCCAGGCATCCAGACAGGTGCGGGGCAGAATTGGGGTTCCAGGCATCCGGACAGGGTGCGGGGCAGAATTGGGGTTCCAGGCTTCCAGACCGGGTGCGGGGCAGATTTGAGGTTCCAGGCATCCAGACGTGTGCGGGGCAGAATTGGGGTTCCAGGCATCCAGACAGGTGCGGGGCGGAATTGGGGTTCCAGGCTTCCGGACCGGGTGCGGGGCAGATTTGAGGTTCCAGGCATCCAGACGGGTGCGGGGCAGAATTGGGGTTCCTGGCTTCCGGACCGGGTGCGGGGCGGATTTGGGGTTCCAGGCATCCAGACGGGTGCGGGGCAGAATTGGGGTTCCAGGCATCCAGACGGGTGCGGGGCAGAATTGGGGTTCCTGGCTTCCGGACCGGGTGCGGGGCAGATTTGGGGTTCCAGGCATCCAGACGGGTGCGGGGCAGATTTGGGGTTCCTGGCTTCTGGACCGGGTGTGGTCCCTGAGGCCTGAGGTAGCAGGGTGAGGAACCACCCCCATCTGGTGGTCACTTGTTGTGGCGCCCGTGTGTGAGGACGGCATTTTGTGGCGTCTGACTCTCGTGTTTTCGCCTGTGACGCCTGTAGTTGGAGTAGTCGCTGAAGCGCCGGCCGCAGTCGTCGCAGCCGTACGGTTTTTCGCCGGTGTGCACGCGCAGGTGTTTCTGGTAGCCGTCGAAGCGGGTCAGTCTCTTGCCGCAGATGCCGCACGTGTACGACTTGTCCGCTTTGTCCTTTCCGCCGTGGTTCCGCATGGGCTTGGAGCGGGGTTTTCGCCTCCTGCGTGGTCCGGCGCGTGCGCGGTCCGTCTGCGTGGACGTCCCCGGCTGGGGGTCTGGGTCGAAGTCCTCTGCGCTGTGGAGGACGTCGTCGGGCCAAGCCTCCAGGTCGCCACTCAGGAATACGGAGACTTCGGGCTCAGAACCAGGAGGAGTGTCTTCCTGCTGGGGCTCCTCCTCTTTGACGGTCAGGGGGGTGTGGTCTTCCAGGTTCAGATCCACCGTCCAATCATGCGGCTCGCTGGGCGCTGACAGGAAGTGACATCACAAAGTGAACTTTTTATTCAGCTTTTTTTGTTACTAGGAAGTATTAAAGTGCTCGCTTTTTGCTTGCTAGCATGCTAACTATTATAATGGTCACGTTAGCTTGCTAGCATCAACATGCTAACTTTTTGAGCTGGTTTTGGTACCTTTTACCCCAGAGTCATAATACTTGGTATGTGACGCATGCTAACTATTATTATGGTCACGTTAGTTTGCTAGCATGCTAACATTAGCTTGTTAGCATGCTCATATTAACATGCTAACTTTTTGAGCTAGTTTTGCTACCGTTTACCCCAAAGTCCTAATACTTGGTATGTGACGCATGCTAACTATTATTATGGTCACGTTAGCTTGCTAGCATGCTAACATTAGCTTGCCAGCATGCTAACGTTAACATGCTAACTGTTTGAGCTAGTTTTGCTACCGTTTGCCCCAGAGTCATAATAATTGGCATGTGACGCATGCTAACTATTATTATGGTCACGTTAACTTACTAGCATCCTAATTTTTTGAGCGTATTTTTGCTACCTTTTAGCCCAGAGTCATAATACTTGGTATGTGATACATGCTAACTATTATTATGGTCACGTTAACTTGCTAGCATGCTAACATTAACATGCTAACTTTTTGAGCTAGTTTTGCTACCTTTTACCCCAGAGTCATAATACTTGGTATGTGACAAATGCTAACTATTATTATGGTCACGTTAGCTTGCTAGCATGCTAACATTAGCTTGCCAGCATGCTAACGTTAACATGCTAACTGTTTGAGCTAGTTTTGCTACTGTTTGCCCCAGAGTCATAATAATTGGCATGTGACGCATGCTAACTATTATTATGGTCACGTTAGCTTACTAGCATCCTAACTTTTTGAGCGTATTTTTGCTACCTTTTAGCCCAGAGTCATAATACTTGGTATGTGATACATGCTAACTATTATTATGGTCACGTTAACTTGCTAGCATGCTAACATTAACATGCTAACTTTTTGAGCTAGTTTTGCTACCTTTTACCCCAGAGTCATAATACTTGGTATGTGACAAATGCTAACTATTATTATGGTCACGTTAGCTTGATAGCATGCTAACATCAACATGCTAACTTTTTGAGCTAGTTTTGCTATCTTTTACCCCAGAGTCATAATACTTGGTATGTGACACATGCTAACTATTATTATGGTCACGTTAGCTTGCTAGCATGCTAACATTAACATGCTAACTTTTTGAGCTAGTTTTTGCTACCTTTTACCCCAGAGTCATAATACTTGATATGTGACAAATGCTAACTATTATTATGGTCACGTTAGCTTGCTAGCATGCTAACATTAACATGCTAACTTTTTGAGCTACCTTGAGTTACCTTTTACCCCAGAGTCATAATACTTGGTATGTGACAAATGCTAACTTTTATTATGGTCACGTTAGCTTGCTAGCCTGCTAACATCAACATGCTAACTTTTTGAGCTAGTTTTGCTACCTTTTACCCCAGAGTCATAATACTTGGTATGTGACACATGCTAACTATTATTATGGTCACGTTAGCTTGCTAGCATGCTAACATCAACATGCTAACTTTTTGAGCTAGTATTGCTACCTTTTACCCCAGAGTCATAATACTTGGTATGTGACACATGCTAACTATTATTATGATCACGTTAGCTTGATAGCATGCTAACATTAACATGCTAACTTTTTGAAATAGTTTTGCTACCTTTTACCCCAGAGTCATAATACTTGGTATGTGACGCAAGCTAACTATTATTATGGTCACGTTAGCTTGCTAGCATTCTAACATTAGCTTGTTAGCATGCGCATATTAACATGCTAACTTTTTGAGCTAGTTTTGCTACCGTTTACCCCAGAGTCATAATACTTGGTATGTGACGCATGCTAACTATTATTATGGTCACGTTAGCTTGCTAGCATGCTAACATTAGCTTGCCAGCATGCTAACATTAACATGCTAACTGTTTGAGGTAGTTTTGCTACTGTTTGCCCCAGAGTCATAATAATTGGTATGTGACGCATGCTAACTGTTATTATGGTCACGTTAATTTTCTAGCATGCTAACATTAACTTGCCAGCATGCTAACATTAATATGCTAACTTTTTGAGCTAGTTTTGCTACCGTTTACCCCAGAGTCATAATACTTGGTATGCGACGCATGCTAACTATTATTATGGTCACGTTAGCTTGCTAGCATGCTAACATTAGCTTGCCAGCATGCTAACATTAACATGCTAACTGTTTGAGGTAGTTTTGCTACTGTTTGCCCCAGAGTCATAATAATTGGTATGTGACGCATGCTAACTGTTATTATGGTCACGTTAACTTTCTAGCATGCTAACATTAACTTGCCAGCATGCTAACATTAATATGCTAACTTTTTGAGCTAGTTTTGCGACCGTTTACGCCAGAGTCATGTTACTTGGCATGTGACACTTGTTAACTTTTAGCATGCACATGATAGCAAGCGAGCAAGCTAACCAAAACACGCAAACTTTTTCAACTGCTTTTACACTTTTAGTAACATTCATAATAACATGTAGTATATACATGATGTAAGTATATATGTAGTATCTAGTAACATTCATAATAACATGTAATATATACATGATGTAAGTATATATGTAGTATCTAGTAACATTCATAATAACATGTCATATATACATGATGTAAGTATATATGTAGTATCTAGTAACATTCATAATAACATGTAATATATACATGATGTAAGTATATATGTAGTATCTAGTAACATTCATAATAACATGTCATATATACATGATGTAAGTATATATGTAGTATCTAGTAACATTCATAATAACATGTCGTATATACATGATGTAAGTATATATGTAGTATCTAGTAACATTCATAATAACATGTCATATATACATGATGTAAGTATATATGTAGTATCTAGTAACATTCATAATAACATGTCATATATACATGATGTAAGTATATATGTAGTATCTAGTAACATTCATAATAACATGTCATATATACATGATGTAAGTATATATGTAGTATCTAGTAACATTCATAATAACATGTCATATATACATGATGTAAGTATATATGTAGTATCTAGTAACATTCATAATAACATGTCATATATACATGATGTAAGTATATATGTAGTATCTAGTAACATTCATAATAACATGTCATATATACATGATGTAAGTATATATGTAGTATCTAGTAACACTCATAATAACATGTAATATATACATGATGTAAGTATATATGTAGTATCTAGTAACATTCATAATAACATGTCATATATACATGATGTAAGTATATATGTAGTATCTAGTAACATTCATAATAACATGTCATATATACATGATGTAAGTATATATGTAGTATCTAGTAACATTCATAATAACATGTAATATATACATGATGTAAGTATATATGTAGTATCTAGTAACATTCATAATAACATGTCGTATATACATGATGTAAGTATATATGTAGTATCTAGTAACATTCATAATAACATGTCGTATATACATGATGTAAGTATATATGTAGTATCTAGTAACATTCATAATAACATGTCATATATACATGATGTAAGTATATATGTAGTATCTAGTAACATTCATAATAACATGTCATATATACATGATGTAAGTATATATGTAGTATCTAGTAACATTCATAATAACATGTCATATATACATGATGTAAGTATATATGTAGTATCTAGTAACATTCATAATAACATGTCATATATACATGATGTAAGTATATATGTAGTATCTAGTAACATTCATAATAACATGTCATATATACATGATGTAAGTATATATGTAGTATCTAGTAACACTCATAATAACATGTAATATATACATGATGTAAGTATATATGTAGTATCTAGTAACATTCATAATAACATGTCATATATACATGATGTAAGTATATATGTAGTATCTAGTAACATTCATAATAACATGTCATATATACATGATGTAAGTATATATGTAGTATCTAGTAACATTCATAATAACATGTAATGTATACATGATGTAAGTATATATGTAGTATCTAGTAACATTCATAATAACATGTAATGTATACATGATGTATGTATATATGTAGTATCTAGTAACATTCATGATAACATGTAATATATACATGATGTAAGTATATATGTAGTATCCAGTAACATTCATAATAACATGTAATATATACAGGATGTAAGTATATATGTAGTATCTAGTAACATTCATAATAACATGTAATATTATCATGATGTGAGTATATATGTCATGTAGTAATCTCCTGAATTCTAAGGTCTCAAGGTTGGCAAGTATGATGTATATTTACATCATGTATATATGACATGTTATTATGAATGTTACTAGATACTACATATATACTTACATCATGTATATGTTACATGTTATTATGAATGGTACTACATAACATATATACTTACATCACATATATATATGACATGTTATTATGAATGTTACTAGATACTACATATATACTTACATCATGTATATATGACATGTTATTATGAATGTTACTAGATACTACATATATACTTACATCATGTATATACGACATGTTATTATGAATGTTACTAGATACTACATGTGCACATATGACATGTTATTATGAATGTTACTAGATATTAAATGTGCATATATGACATGTTATTATGAATCTTACCAGATAGTACATATATACTTGCAGCCTGTGTAAACAATTGACTTTTGCTCGCATGTTTTTAAAGACTAGAATGCATTCCAGGAAGAACAAAGCGGGTGTTCTTTTGTAAGGTTAGACAAAGCAGACTAAGATGAGTCCGCCATGTTTGTTTGTGTTGGTCCGGCCGGACGTTAGCTGGAATATGAGACATGTAGTGAGACTTCGGAATAAAGTCAGTGTTGGACCTGCGCTGAAGGAGACTTGCAGAAGCCGCCGCTGCCGCTGGATCTCCCGCCTGGAGCGGCACAGTTCCCGCTCCAGGCCGGCGATGGTGCTGCCGAACACGGCCAGGATCTCCTCCGCCACCTCGGCCATGCGCTGGTTGATGAGCAGCCGCAGCATGTCCACTTTGGACATTTTGCACCTCGAGTCCCGTCTGACGCTAATTAAGGAATCGCTCGGCCGCTTGAGACGTGCCACTTCCGGGCGAGGGCAGCGTCACTTCCGGCCGGCGGCGCGCTCGGCGCCCCCTGCTGGTGCTCAGGTGCGCTAAAAGTACCACGTGACAAGAATCCACGCAAATTAAATAAAGTACGGGACGACTTTTATATCATTTAAGTTGATTTATTAATTGTGACGTTACATATTTAAACACACTTTGTGATATAAACACACTTTGTGACAGGACTCAACTTCAAAGTCAAACTGTAAATTTAAATAAGCACGCTAAAGTTAAAATGCTAACAGTTAGCTTGTGTCACATAGCAAGTTATGTGATTATGGAAATACAACAAATAATAACATTATTTTTCTTCTTCTTTATTCCACACTAACTTTAGTCTTCTATTCAGTTAGCTTGGAGACTCTCCTCATGGCGCCATCTGCTGGACCTCCTCTGAAGTGCCTGCAAAATCACATGTCACTCTCTCACACACACTACACAATTATTATTATCTCTCACACACACTACACAATTATTATTATCTCTCACACACACTACACAATTATTATTATCTCTCACACACACTACACAATTATTATTATCTCTCACACACACTACACAATTATTATTATCTCTCACACACACTACACAATTATTATTATCCCTCACACACACTACACAATTATTATCTCTCACACACTACACAATTATTATTATCTCTCACACACACTACACAATTATTATCTCTCACACACACTACACAATTATTATCTCTCACACACACTACACAATTATTATTATCTCTCACACACACTACACAATTATTATCCCTCACACACACTACACAATTATTATTATCTCTCACACACACTACACAATTATTATCTCTCACACACACTACACAATTATTATTATCTCTCACACACACTACACAATTATTATTATCTCTCACACACACTACACAATTATTATTATATCTCACACACACTACACAATTATTATTATCCCTCACACACACTACATAATTATTATTATCCCTCACACACACTACACAATTATTATTATCCCTCACACACACTACACAATTATTATTATCTCTCACACACACTACACAATTATTATTATCTCTCACACACACTACACAATTATTATTATCCCTCACACACACTACACAATTATTATCTCTCACACACTACACAATTATTATTATCTCTCACACACACTACACAATTATTATTATCTCTCACACACACTACACAATTATTATTATCTCTCACACACACTACACAATTATTATCTCTCACACACACTACACAATTATCTCTCACACACTACACAATTATTATTATCTCTCACACACACTACACAATTATTATTATCTCTCACACACACTACACAATTATTATTATCTCTCACACACACTACACAATTATTATTATCCCTCACACACACTACACAATTATTATTATCTCTCACACACTACACAATTATTATTATCTCTCACACACACTACACAATTATTATCTCTCACACACTACACAATTATCTCTCACACACACTACACAATTATTATTATCTCTCACACACACTACACAATTATTATCTCTCACACACTACACAATTATTATTATCTCTCACACACACTACACAATTATTATTATCTCTCACACACACTACACAATTATTATTATCTCTCACACACACTACACAATTATTATTATCCCTCACACACACTACACAATTATTATTATCTCTCACACACACTACACAATTATTATCTCTCACACACACTACACAATTATTATTATCCCTCACACACACTACACAATTATTATCTCTCACACACTACACAATTATTATTATCTCTCACACACACTACACAATTATTATCTCTCACACACACTACACAATTATTATTATCTCTCACACACACTACACAATTATTATCCCTCACACACACTACACGATTATTATCTCTCACACACACTACACAATAATTATCCCTCACACACACTACACAATTATTATCTCTCACACACACTACACAATTATTATTATCTCTCACACACACTACACAATTATTATCTCTCACACACACTACACAATTATCTCTCACACACTTCATAATTATTATCTCTCACACACTACACAATTATTAACTCTCACACACACTACACAATTATTATTATCTCTTACACACACTACAAATGATTATCCCTCACACATTACACAATTATTATCTCTCACACACTACACAATTATCTCTCACACACTACACAATTATTATCTCTCACACACTACACAATTATTATTATCTCTCACATACACTACATATTTATTATCTCACACACACTACACAATTATTATTATCTCACACACACTACACAATTATTATTATCTCTCTCACACACTACACAATTATTATTATCTCTCACACACTACACAATTATTATTCTCTCTCAAACACACTACACAATTATTATCTCTCACACACACTACACAATTATCTCTCACACACACTACACACTTATTATTCTCTCTCAAACACACTACACAATTATTATTATCTCTCACACACACTACACAATTATTATCTCTCACACACACTACACAATTATTATTATCCCTCACACACACTACACAATTATTATTATCTCTCACACACTACACAATTATTATTATCTCTCACACACACTACACAATTATTATCTCTCACACACACTACACAATTATTATTATCTCTCACACACACTACACAATTATCCCTCACACACACTACACGATTATTATCTCTCACACACACTACACAATAATTATCCCTCACACACACTACACAATTATTATCTCTCACACACACTACACAATTATTATTATCTCTCACACACACTACACAATTATTATCTCTCACACACACTACACAATTATCTCTCACACACTTCATAATTATTATCTCTCACACACTACACAATTATTAACTCTCACACACACTACACAATTATTATTATCTCTTACACACACTACAAATGATTATCCCTCACACATTACTACATATTTATTATCTCACACACACTACACAATTATTATTATCTCACACACACTACACAATTATTATTATCTCTCTCACACACTACACAATTATTATTATCTCTCACACACTACACAATTATTATTATCTCTCACACACACTACACAATTATTATCTCTCACACACACTACACAATTATTATTATCTCTCACACACACTACACAATTATTATCCCTCACACACACTACACGATTATTATCTCTCACACACACTACACAATAATTATCCCTCACACACACTACACAATTATTATCTCTCACACACACTACACAATTATTATTATCTCTCACACACACTACACAATTATTATCTCTCACACACACTACACAATTATCTCTCACACACTTCATAATTATTATCTCTCACACACTACACAATTATTAACTCTCACACACACTACACAATTATCTCTCACACACAAAATTATTACACAAGCACTGCTGCTAATGTCTGCAGCTGATATCTGCTAACTGATGCTAACTGATGACAGATGGCTCATATCTGCTAGCAAATGTCTTATAGCAAATATTTGTTAGCTAATGTCTGCTAGCTGCTGACTGCTAACTACTGACTGCTAACTGATGTCTGCTAGCTGCTGACTGCTAACTGCTGACTTTTAGCTGATGTCTGCTAGGTGTCTGATAGCTGTCTGCTAGCTGATATGTGCTAACTGATGTCTGCTAGCTGATGACTGCTAACTGATGACTTTTAACTGATGTCTGCTAGGTGTCTGATAGCTGTCTGCTAGCTGATATGTGCTAACTGATGTCTGCTAGCTGATGACTGCTAACTGATGACTTTAACTGATGTCTGCTAGGTGTCTGATAGCTGTCTGCTAGCTGATATGTGCTAACTGATGTCTGCTATGATATGTGATAGCTGATGACTGCTAGCAGATGTTGGCTAGCTGATGACTGCTAACTGATGTCTGCTAACGGATGTCTGCTAGCTGATGTCGGCTAGCTGATGACTGCTAGCTGATGACTGCTAGCTGATGACTGCTAGCTGATGTCTGCTAGCTAATGACTGCTAGCTGATGACTGCTAGCTGATGACTGCTTGCTGATGTCTGCAAACTGATGTCTGCTAGCTGATGTCTGCTAACTGATGTCTGCTAGCTGATGACTGCTAGCTGATGTTGGCTAGATGATGACTGCTAACTGATGTCTGCTAGCTGATATCTGCTAGCTGATGTTTGCTAGCTGATGACTGCTAGCTGTTTGCTAGCTGATGTCTGCTAACTGATGTCTGCTAGCTGAGATCTGCTAGCTGATGTCGGCTAGCTGATGTTTGCTAGCTGATGTCTGCTAGCTGATGACTGCTAGCTGATGTCTGCTAACTGATGTCTGCTAACTGATGTCTGCTAGCTGATGACTGCTAGCTGATGATTGCTGGCTGATGACTGCTAGCTGCTGTCTGCTAGTTGATGTCTGCTAACTGATGACTGCTAGCTGATGTTTGCTAACTGATGTTTGCTAGCTGATGTCTGCTAGCTGATGTCTGCTAGCTGATGTCTGCTAGCAGCTGCCTGGTGTCTGGTCACACTCACCATGCTGCAAGTTTGCAGCTGAAATCAGAAGAAAACCAAGCACAAGGGTGAGGTGTTTGCACGTTGCTATGACAACTCTCAACGCGCTCACCTTGTCTCTTCTTCCAAACCAAAAAAGCGATGGCGGCGGTGGCGAGGACCACAAGCGCGGCGAGGAGCGCGGCGACGGGAACGAAAATGTTGGGAGGCTCCACTGTGAGAGAGCCGGTAAGAGGTGGGTTGGCAGGAAGTGGCTGGAAGAGCGGCGGTGTGCACTCACCGTAGTTGGTCAAGATCTTGGAGGCGTCCAAGCCGACCACGATGTTCTCCTGGAGTCCGGACAGTCGGAAGACGCAGGCGTACCTGGACCAGTCGTGTGGCGGCAGCGCACTGATGTCCAAACTCACGCTGAGCTGGAAGGTGTTGTCGTGGTTGGGCAGGAGCTCGCCGTGCTCCACGTGCTCGTGGAGCTCCACCTGGTCCCGGGTCCAGAACATGTTGGCCACGTCAGGGTAGAAGCCCGTGGCGTGGCACGTGACCGGCGAGGACGGACTGGTCTGGAGCAGAGACACCCGGGGACGCTCTGGATGGACAGAGGACAAGAAGGCCAGTGTCGGCCAGTGGGCGACCCCGGTGGACCAAAACTAAGGGCGACCCCTGGTGGATCGAGACTTAGGGCGACTCCGGTGGACCGGGACTAACGGTGTCCCGGTGGATTGGGACTAAGTGCGCACCCCCTGGTGGGCCTGGAGACTAAGGGCGCCCCAAGGTGGACCGAGATTAAAGGCGCCCAACCCCAGTAGACCGAGACTAAGCACCTTCCCCCTGGTGGGCCGAGACTTAGGGCGACCCCGGTGGACCAGGGCCTAAGGGTGCCCCGGTGGATTGGGACTAAGTGCGCAACCCCTGGTGGCCCGGAGACTAAGGGCACCCCCGGGTGGACTGAGACTAAGGGTGCCCCCTGTTGGACCGAGATTTAGGGCGATGCGGTGGACCGGGACTAAGGGTGCCCCCGGTGGATTGGGACTAAGTGTGCACCTCCTGGTGGACCCGGAGACTAAGGACTACCCCCGGTGGACCGAGATTAAAGGCGCCCAACCCCAGTAGACCGAGACTAACACCTCCCCCCTGGTGGGCCGAGACTTAGGGCGACCCCGGTGGACCAGGGACTAAGGGTGCCCCGGTGGGTTGGGACTAAGTGCGCACCCCCTGGTGGACCCGGAGACTGAAGGCGACCCTCCGGTGGACCGAGACTTAGGGCGCCCTCCCCCAGTGGACCGAGACTAAGGGTTACCCATGGTGGACTGAGACTTAGGGCGACCCTGGTGGACCAGGACTAAGGGTGCCTTGGGGGGTATGGATTAAGGGCGCACACCCCGGTGGATCAAGACTAAGGGCGCACCCCCACCCCCGGTGGATAGAGACAAAGTGCGCTCCCCCGGTGTAGCTGGAGACTAAGGGCACCTCCCCCCGGTGCAGCTGGAGACTAAGGTCGTTCCCCCTGGCGGACCGAGACTAAGGGCACTCCCCTGTGGACCGAGACTAAGGGCGCCCCCGGTGGACCAAAACTATGGGCGCCCCCGGTGGACCAAAACTATGGGCGCCCCCGGTGGACCGAAACTACTTACCGATTCTGAGCAGGACACTTCGGCCTATTTCCAGGGTGCGATTGAGGCGCAGAGGACACTCCGTCAGCAGGCGGTGCTCCATGAACTCCATCCAGCCCTGGTTGTCGTTCCACTTCCTCTGGGTGGCGTCCATGGGAGGCTGGAGGGAGATCCAGCGCCGCTGCTCCATGTCCAAGTACAAGGTGTCGTCTCCGTCGTAGCTGTGGTGGTTGAAACCCCGGCTGACATTCCGCTCCTCATCGTACTCGCAACCGTGCAACACCTGGAACACGTGCACACCTGCACACCAGGAGAACTACTTTGTAAACTCACTCACTCAATCACTGACTGACTCACTCACTCATCCACTCACTCACTGACACTCTCTCACTCAGTCATTGACTTATTTGTTGACTCACTTATTGACTCTCTCACTCAGTGACTGACTCTCTCACTCAGTCATTGAAAGATTCGTTGACTCACTTATTGACTCTCTCACTCAGTGACTGACTCACTCATTCAGTCATTGAAATATTCGTTGACTCACTTACTGACTTATTGACTGACTCACTCATTCACTCAATCATCTTCCCACACATCCACTAATTCAGTCATGAAATGATTCGTTAACTCACTTACTCACTTATTGAGTCACTCACTCAGTCATTGACTTGTTCGTTGACTCAGTTACTCACTCATTGACTCTCACTTAGTGACTGACTGACTCATTCAGTTATTGACGGATTCATTGAATCACTTACTCACTCATTGCCTGACTGACTCAGTTATTGACAGATTCATTGACTCACTTTTTCACTTAGTGACTGACTGACTCATTCAGGGTTTGATAGATTCATTGACTCACTTTCTCACTCATTGATGGACTTACTCACTCAGTTATTGACAGATTAATGTACTCACATACCCACTAATTGACTGACTCATTCACTCAATCATCTTCTCACTCATGCACTCCTTCACTGTCTCACTCACTCAGTCATGGACTGATTCATTGACTTACTCACTTATTGACTCGCTCACTCAATGACTGACTCCCTCACTCAGTTATTGACAGATTTGTTGACTCACTTACTCACTCATTGACTGACTCACTCACTCAATCCTCTTCCTACACATCTACTCACTCAGTCATGACTCATTTGTTGACTCGTTTACTCACTCACTCAGTCATTGACTGATTCGTTGACTCAGTTACTCACTCACTTAGTGACTGACTGACTCATTCAGTTATTGACAGATTCATTGACTCACTTTCTCACTCATTGATGGACTCACTCACTCAGTTATTGACAGATTCATGTACTCGCATACCCACTAATTGACTGACTCATTCACTCAATCATCTTCTCACTCATGCATTCATTCACTGTCTCACTCACTCAGTCATGGACTGATTCGTTGACTTACTTACTCACTCAATGACTGACTCACTCACTCAGTTAGTTATTGACAGATTTGTTGACTCACTTACTCACTCATTGACTGACTCACTCACTCAATCAATCACCTTCCTACACATCCACTCACTCAGTCATGACTGGTTTGTTGACTCACTTACTCACTCACTCAGTCATTGACTGATTCATTGACTCAGTTACTCACTCATTGACTGACTGACTCATTCATTCAGTTATTGACAGATTCATTGACTCACTTACTCACTCATTGACTGACTCACTCACTCAATCAATCACCTTCCTACACATCCACTCACTCAGTCATGACTGGTTTGTTGACTCACTTACTCACTCACTCAGTCATTGACTGATTCATTGACTCAGTTACTCACTCATTGACTGACTGACTCATTCATTCAGTTATTGACAGATTCATTGACTCACTTACTCACTCATTGACTGACTCACTGACTCAGTTATTGACAGATTCATTGACTCACATACCCACTAATTGACTGACTCATTCACTCATCCACTGTCTCACTCACTCAGTCATGGACTGATTTGTTGACTCACTTACTCATTGACTCGCTCACTCAGTGACTGACTCACTCACTCAAACATCTACTCACTCACTGACATACATTCACCCACTGACTTGCTCGCTAACTCCCCCATTTACTGCTTCACTCATACTCAGTCATTGACTCACTCACTCACTCACTCACTCATTCACCTCCTAATTCACTCAGTTTTTGACGGATTGACTCACTCACTCAACAATTTGCTTACTCACTCATTGACTGACTGATTCATAGACTAATTAATTGACCAGGTCACTCACTCAACGGAGTCATTGATTCATTGACTTATTCACTCATTGACTCACTTTCTGACTCATTGACTAATTCATTGACTCACTCACTCCGACGTACTCTTTTACACTCACATACTCACTCATTGATTGAGCCATTGACTCACTGAGTCACTCAGTCATTGACTCATTACACACTCATTGACTCACTCACTCACTCATTCACATCCTAATTCACTCAGTTTTTGACAGATTGACTCACTAACTCACTCAGTCATTGGCGGACTCACTCACTCAACGATTTGCTTACTCACTCATTGACTGACTGATTCATACACTAATTAATTGACCAGGTCACTCACTCAACTGAGTCATTGACTTATTCACTCATTGACTCCCTTTCTGACTCATTGACTAATACATTGACTCACTCACTCATTCAATGCCTCACTCAATCACTCCGACATACTCTTTTACACTCACATACTCACTCATTGATTGAGCCATTGACTCACTGAGTCACTCGGTCATTGACTCATTACACACTCATTGACTCACTCACTCAGCCAAACACACACTTGCTGACTCATTGACTCATTCATTGAATCAAACACTCACTTAGTGACTGATTCATTGACCTATTCACTCATTGACTCACTTTCTGAATCATTGACTAAATCATTGACTCACTCACTCATTCAATGCCTCACTCAATCACTCCAACATACTCTTTTACACTCACATACTCACTCATTGATTGAGCCATTGACTCATTGAGTCATTGACTCATTACACACTCATTGACTCACTCACTCAGCCAAACACACACTGGCTGACTCATCGACTCATTCATTGAATCAAACACTCACTTAGTGACTGATTCATTGACCTATTCACTCATTGACTCACTTACTGACCCATCGACTAAGTCACCGACGAATGCTAATGCTAACGCTAAGGCTAACGGGGCCGGAATGGTCACCTTCGGTGCGGTTGAAGCGCTTCCTCAGAATGTCGATGTTGATCCTCCCAAAGTGGTCTTGGCGCTCCCAGAAGTCGGTCTGGGTCTTCCAGTAGCTGGGGTCCAGCTCCGTCATCCGTTCCATCCAGTCCTGGGACGGCGAGGCGGTGTTGCTGACGCTGTCGTAGTGGTCGGTTTGGATCCCGTCCACCACCACCACCGCCACCGTGGTGGGCAGCGAGGGGATGCCGGTGGTCACCGTGTACACGTGCCACAGGGAGTGCGTCACTGATGGCGACACGAACCGGAACAGGAAGTTACTTGATGTTATCGCACGTAATAGCGAGTAAAATAAGTAAATAAAAAATGACTTTTGAAGTAAAATTGACCAACCCTGGTCACAAGCTACTGTTATTGTTAGCATGTTAGCATCGACACGAACCGGAACAGGAAGTTACTTGACGTGTTGACCAATCCGTGTTGGCATTATATTCTTAAAAAGTTAACATCAACATATTTCATACACTAACTTCCTTAAGCAAAAATCAACAGGAAGTTGGCAAAAAGCCCTTCAAAACAAAAGTTTCCTAAAAAATGTCATTATTGCTTCGTTGAGCTGTAATTTGTCCCCCTTAACATGCTTCAAAACTCACCAAACTGGACACACACATCAGGAAAAGCAAAAGTTGCGATTTAATAAAAAAACAAACCCCAAAACTCTAAATTGCGCTCTAGCGCCCCCTAGGAAAAAACACAGACAAAACTGCTTGTAACTTCCGTTAGGAATGTCGTACAGACATGAAACAAAAACCTCTATGTAGGTCTGACTTGAACCTAGATTTCATACACTAACTTCCTTAAGCAAAAATCAACAGGAAGTTGGCGAAAACCCCTTCAAAAAAAAAGTTTCCTAAAAAATGTCATTTTTGCCTCTTTGAGCTGTAATTTGACCCCCTTAACATGCTTCAAAACGCACCAAATTTTACACACACATCAGGACTGGCGAAAATTGCCATCAAATAAAAAACCAAACCCCAAAAATCAAAATTGCGCTCTAGCGCCCCCTAGGAAAAAACACAGACAAAACTGCTTGTAACTTCCGTTAGGAATGTCATAGAAACATGAAACAAAAACCTCTATGTAGATCTGACTTGAACCTAGATTTCATACACTAACTTCCTTAAGCAAAAATCAACAGGAAGTTGGCAATAACCCCTTCAAAACAAGTTTCCTAAAAAAATGTCATTTTTGCCTCTGAGCTGTAAATTGACCCCCTTAAAATGCTTCAAAACTCACCAAACTGGACTCACACATCAGGACTGGCGAAAATTGCCATCTAATAAAAGAAAAGAAAAAAAAACTCTAAATTGCGCTCTAGCACCCCCTAGGAATAAAACTGACAAAACTGCTCCAAGGAAGAAAACACAGACAAAACTGCTTGTAATTTCTGTTAGGAATGTCGTAGAAACATGAAACAAAAACCTATATGTAGGTCTCACTTAGACCTAGATGTCATACACTAACTCCCTTCAGCAAAAATCAACAGGAAGTTGGCAATAACCCCTTCAAAACAAGTTTCCTAAAAAAAAATGTCATTTTTGCCTCTGAGCTGTAATTTGACCCCCATAAAATGCTTCAAAACTCACCAAACTGGACTCACACATCAGGACTGGCGAAAATTGCCATCTAATAAAAGAAAAAAAACAAAACAAAACTCTAAATTACGCTCTAGCGCCCCCTAGGAATAAAACAGACAAAACTGCTCCAAGGAAGAAAACACAGACAAAACTGCTTGTAACTTCCGGTCAGAATGTCGGAGAGACATGAAACAAAAACCTCTATGTAGGTCTCACTTAGACCTACATTTCATTAATTGACATCCTTCAGCAGAAATCAACAGAAAGTTGGCAGTTACCCCTTCAAAACAAAAGTTTTGAAAAAACCCGTCACCTTTTTTCAAACATTACGGGTGACAGAAAAAAGCACCGGTGTGACCCCAGGATGCAGGGAAGGTAGGTAATGTGCAGGTAAAAATATGTTGAATGGGTAAAGGCAGGAAACAGCAGCTTTAATTTTCAATTGTATTCTTAAAATGTACCGTGGGGCCGATAAAAAAATGGCCCCCGGGCTGCACTTTGGACACCCCTCAGCTGCTGTAATTGTTAGCATCAACACAAACCGGAACCGGAAGTTACTTGACATATTGACCAATCCGCGTTGGCATTATATAATATTACAAACAATTTAATATCAACATCCTTGATGTTAGCGTGTAAACTAAGAAAATAAAAAAATGACATTTGAATAAAAATAGACCTCAGAAGCTACTGTTATTGTTAGCATGTTGCTAAAGTTCAACCGAGCGAGAGAAGACTTCGACGTTGTTCTCACCAGGAGATGCGAGGTGACAGCAGAGAAGAAATAAGAATATCGCCTTCTCCATTTAGCAGCAATATTGCTCATCCTAAGCAAAGTGAAAGACTTTAAGCCGCCATTTCGCACGCAGTTGACAAACTCTGCACTTTAGAACCCGGTCGTGACGTCACACCGGAAGTTGGTATCCAGGGATACGGTGGCTGGCGAGGGACAAGACGTTTAAAAATATCTCTTTGAAAACATCGCAGCTCAGGAAGATTTTTAATCGGACTTTATGGAGGAGTTGCTGGTAGATATTTCACACCTGCTGAGCCAGACCGTGTAGAAGAAACAGGAGAGGAATTCATTACAGTTGTTTAGAATTTCCCCGCACTTTAAGAAAAGAGAATATCTTCTCTGGTCCGAGTTTCGCCTACAACCGGAAGTGCCGAGTGACCAATCAGGCGTTAGGACCCGCCCACTGACTTTGACGACTGAGTTTGACAGCTGGACTCAATTCATGTTCATTCCAAAACATTAAGAACATAATTCATCAAATTGTGAGATCCTTAATATTAATTCTAACACTGACGCGGGGAATACAATCAGATAAAAAATTAACAATTTCATTAAAATGATTAAATTATCCAATTAATGTGAAATAATTGAATACATGACTAAATTATGAATTAATTAAATCCTGAAACAATTAAATACATATATTATGAAATAATTAATACAACCCTGACATTATTAAAAAAAATCAATAAATATAAACATTGAATAATAAAAAATATCAATTAAACAGATCATTGAATTAAAATAATACAACATCTAAGATTATTGAATAACTAATTAGATCCTGACGTAATTAAACACATTGTTAAATTACTAAATAAATTAATCGTAAAAATAATTAAACAAGTCATAAGATTATGAAACAATTAATACAACCATTAAATTATGCAGAATAATAAAATAAAAACGTTATTATAAATTGATGAAATAATGAATCGTGAAATCATTAAAGAATAATAAATAACAATTAAAGAGATCATTGAGTATAAATAATACAAAATTGATCCTGACATAATTAAATCAATCGTTAAATTATTAAATAAGTAAATCGTGAAATAATTAATTACATGATCAAATTATGACGTAATTAATACAACCATGAAATTATAGAAATAAAATAAAAATAAAAACATTATTATAGATTTATGAAATAATTAATTAAATGATGAATTAATTAATTCAATCATGAAATCATTGAAAAACAACAGATCATTAAATAAAAATACAAGTAAATTGAAGCATGGGATTATTGAATAACTAATTAGATCCTGACATAATTAAATACACCGTTTAATTATGAAATAAATAAATGTGTCATACTGAATGTCATGAAATAATTACTGTGATCCCGAAATAATTACAGTCATAAAATTATTAAAGCAGTAAACATTTTCAATAAATGATAACATTTCGAAATATTTAATAAAATAACGAAATGAATCATTATTTATGATTTAATATAATAATATATTGGGGACGGCGTGGCGCGGTGGTTTAGTGGCCGTGCGCAACCCGAGGGTCCCTGGTTCAATCCCCACCTAATACCAATTTATCATTTATTTAAATATTGCGACCATAAATTGAATGATAAAATATTCAGACGGGCTTTAATGAGACATTTATCTGTTTCGGTCACATTATAATTAATTGGGGGAAAAAATATAAATATTAAAAATATATATTTTTTAATATTAACATCCATTCATTCATTTTCTACCGCTTGTCCCTTTCAATTTTTTTAAAAAAGATAAAAAAACACATATTACTTTAATATTTAACATATTTATGTGTAAAAATGACGTGGACTTATCCAATTAAGACCTCAAAATTATTATAATTTTTTTTAATATTAACATCCATTCATTCATTTTCTACTGCTTGTCCCTTTCAATTTTTTTTAAATATTAAAATACACATATTACTTCAATATTTAACATATTTATGTGTGAAATTGACGTGGACTTATCCAATTAAGACCACAAAATGTTTTTAAAAAAACAAATTAACATCCATTCATTCATTTTCTACCGCTTGTCCCTTTACATTTTTTTTAAATATTAAAATACACATATTACTTCAATATTTAACATATTTATGTGTAAAAATGATGTGGACTTATCCAATTAAGACCACAAAATGTTTTTTTTGTTAATATTAACATCCATTCATTCATTTTCTACTGCTTGTCCCTTTCAATTTTTTTTTAAATATTAACATACACATATTACTTCAATATTTAACATATTTATGTGTAAAAATGACGTGGACTTATCCAATTAAGATCACAAAATTATTACAATTTTTTTTAATATTAACATCCATTCATTCATTTTCTACCGCTTGTCCCTTTCAATTTTTTTTTAAAATATTAAAATACACATATTACTTTAATATTTAACATATTTATGTGTGAAATTGACGTGGACTTATCCAATTAAGACCACAAAATGTTTAAAAAAAAAACAAATTAACATCCATTCATTCATTTTCTACCGCTTGTCCCTTTCAATTTTTTTTAAATATTAAAATACACATATTACTTCAATATTTAACATATTTATGTGTGAAATTGACGTGGACTTATCCAATTAAGACCACAAAATGTTTTTAAAAAAACAAATTAACATCCATTCATTCATTTTCTACCGCTTGTCCCTTTACATTTTTTTTAAATATTAAAATACACATATTACTTCAATATTTAACATATTTATGTGTAAAAATGATGTGGACTTATCCAATTAAGACCACAAAATGTTTTTTTTGTTAATATTAACATCCATTCATTCATTTTCTACTGCTTGTCCCTTTCAATTTTTTTTTAAATATTAACATACACATATTACTTCAATATTTAACATATTTATGTGTAAAAATGACGTGGACTTATCCAATTAAGACCACAAAATATTAAAAAAAAAAAAATTAACATCATTCATTCATTTTCTACCGTTTGTCCCTTTACATTTTTTAAAAATATTAATATACACATATTACTTCAATATTTAACATATTTATGTGTAAAAATGATGTGGACTTATCCAATTAAGACCACAAAATGTTTTTTTTTGTTAATATTAACATCCATTCATTCATTTTCTACTGCTTGTCCCTTTCAATTTTTTTTAAAATATTAACATACACATATTACTTCAATATTTAACATATTTATGTGTGAAAATGACGTGGACTTATCCAATTAAGACCACGAAATTATTTGAATTTTTTTTTAATATTAACATCCCTTCATTCATTTTCTACCGCTTGTACCTTTCAATTTTTTTTAAAAAGATTAAAAAACACATATTACTTTAATATTTAACATATTTATGTGTAAAAATGACGTGGACTTATCCAATTAAGACCTCAAAATTATTAAAAATTTTTTTAATATTAACATCCCTTCATTCATTTTCTACTGCTTGTCCCTTTCAATTTTTTTTAAATATTAAAATACACATATTACTTCAATATTTAACATATTTATGTGTGAAATTGACGTGGACTTATCCAATTAAGACCACAAAATGTTTTTTTTGTAAATTTTAACATCCATTCATTCATTTTCTACCGCTTGTCCCTATCAATTTTTTTTTAAATATTAACATACACATATTACTTCAATATTTAACATATTTATGTGTGAAAATGACGTGGACTTATCCAATTAAGATCACAAAATTATTACAATTTTTTTTAATATTAACATCCATTCATTCATTTTCTACCGCTTGTCCCTTTCAATTTTTTTTTAAAATATTAAAATACACATATTACTTTAATATTTAACATATTTATGTGTGAAATTGACGTGGACTTATCCAATTAAGACCACAAAATGTTTAAAAAAAAAACAAATTAACATCCATTCATTCATTTTCTACCGCTTGTCCCTTTCAATTTTTTTTTTTAAAATATTAACATACATATATTACGTCAATATTTACCATATTTATGTGTAAAAATGACGTGGACTTATCCAATTAAAACCACAAAATATTTTGGTTCTTTTAATATTAACATCCATTCATTCATTTTCTACCGCTTGTCCCTTTCAATTTAAAAAAAAATATTAACATACACATATTATTTCAATATTTAACATATTTATGTGTGAAAATGACGTGGAATTATCCAAATAAGACCACAAAATATTTTTGTTCTTTTAATATTAACATCCATTCATCCATTTTCTACCGCTTGTCCCTTTAAAAAATGTTTTTAAATATTAACATACACATATTACTTCAATATTGAACATATTTATGTGTAAAAATGACGTGGACTTATCCAATTAAGACCACAAAATGTTTTTTTTGTTAATTTTAACATCCATTCATTCATTTTCTACCGCTTGTCCCTTTCAATTTTTTTTAAATATTAACATACACATATTACTTCAATATTTAACATATTTATGTGTAAAAATGACGTGGACTTATCCAATTAAGACCACAAAATATTAAAAAAAAAAAAATTAACATCATTCATTCATTTTCTACCGTTTGTCCCTTTACATTTTTTAAAAATATTAATATACACATATTACTTCAATATTTAACATATTTATGTGTAAAAATGATGTGGACTTATCCAATTAAGACCACAAAATGTTTAAAAAAAAAACAAATTAACATCCATTCATTCATTTTCTACCGCTTGTCCCTTTCAATTTTTTTTTTAAAAATATTAACATACATATATTACGTCAATATTTACCATATTTATGTGTAAAAATGACGTGGACTTATCCAATTAAAACCACAAAATATTTTGGTTCTTTTAATATTAACATCCATTCATTCATTTTCTACCGCTTGTCCCTTTCAATTTAAAAAAAAATATTAACATACACATATTATTTCAATATTTAACATATTTATGTGTGAAAATGACGTGGAATTATCCAAATAAGACCACAAAATATTTTTGTTCTTTTAATATTAACATCCATTCATCCATTTTCTACCGCTTGTCCCTTTAAAAAATGTTTTTAAATATTAACATACACATATTACTTCAATATTGAACATATTTATGTGTAAAAATGACGTGGACTTATCCAATTAAGACCACAAAATGTTTTTTTTGTTAATTTTAACATCCATTCATTCATTTTCTACCGCTTGTCCCTTTCAATTTTTTTTAAATATTAACATACACATATTACTTCAATATTTAACATATTTATGTGTAAAAATGACGTGGACTTATCCAATTAAGACCACAAAATATTAAAAAAAAAAAAATTAACATCATTCATTCATTTTCTACCGTTTGTCCCTTTACATTTTTTAAAAATATTAATATACACATATTACTTCAATATTTAACATATTTATGTGTAAAAATGATGTGGACTTATCCAATTAAGACCACAAAATGTTTAAAAAAAAAACAAATTAACATCCATTCATTCATTTTCTACCGCTTGTCCCTTTCAATTTTTTTTTTTAAAATATTAACATACATATATTACGTCAATATTTACCATATTTATGTGTAAAAATGACGTGGACTTATCCAATTAAAACCACAAAATATTTTGGTTCTTTTAATATTAACATCCATTCATTCATTTTCTACCGCTTGTCCCTTTCAATTTAAAAAAAAATATTAACATACACATATTATTTCAATATTTAACATATTTATGTGTGAAAATGACGTGGAATTATCCAAATAAGACCACAAAATATTTTTGTTCTTTTAATATTAACATCCATTCATCCATTTTCTACCGCTTGTCCCTTTAAAAAATGTTTTTAAATATTAACATACACATATTACTTCAATATTGAACATATTTATGTGTAAAAATGACGTGGACTTATCCAATTAAGACCACAAAATGTTTTTTTTGTTAATTTTAACATCCATTCATTCATTTTCTACCGCTTGTCCCTTTCAATTTTTTTTAAATATTAACATACACATATTACTTCAATATTTAACATATTTATGTGTGAAAATGACGTGGAATTATCCAATTAAGACAACAAAATGTTTATTTTTTTTAATATTAACATCCATTCATTCATTTTCTACCGCTTGTCCCTATCAATTTTTTTAAAAATATTAACATACACATATTACTTCAATATTTAACATATTTATGTGTGAAAATGACGTGGACTTATCCAATTAAGACCACAAAATGTTTTTTTTGTAAATTTTAACATCCATTCATTCATTTTCTACCGCTTGTCCCTATCAATTTTTTTTTAAATATTAACATACACATATTACTTCAATATTTAACATATTTATGTGTGAAAATGACGTGGACTTATCCAATTAAGATCACAAAATTATTACAATTTTTTTTAATATTAACATCCATTCATTCATTTTCTACCGCTTGTCCCTTTCAATTTTTTTTTTAAATATTAAAATACACATATTACTTTAATATTTAACATATTTATGTGTGAAATTGACGTGGACTTATCCAATTAAGACCACAAAATGTTTAAAAAAAAAACAAATTAACATCCATTCATTCATTTTCTACCGCTTGTCCCTTTCAATTTTTTTTTTTAAAATATTAACATACATATATTACGTCAATATTTACCATATTTATGTGTAAAAATGACGTGGACTTATCCAATTAAAACCACAAAATATTTTGGTTCTTTTAATATTAACATCCATTCATTCATTTTCTACCGCTTGTCCCTTTCAATTAAAAAAAAAATATTAACATACACATATTATTTCAATATTTAACATATTTATGTGTGAAAATGACGTGGAATTATCCAAATAAGACCACAAAATATTTTTGTTCTTTTAATATTAACATCCATTCATTCATTTTCTACCGCTTGTCCCTTTAAAAAATGTTTTTAAATATTAACATACACATATTACTTCAATATTGAACATATTTATGTGTAAAAATGACGTGGACTTATCCAATTAAGACAACAAAATGTTTATTTTTTTTAATATTAACATCCATTCATTCATTTTCTACTGCTTGTCCCTATCAATTTTTAAAAAAATATTAACATACACATATTACTTCAATATTTACCATATTTATGTGTAAAAATGACGTGGAATTATCCAATTAAGACCACAAAATATTTTTGTTCTTTTAATATTAACATCAATTCATCCATTTTCTACCGCTTGTCCCTTTAAAAAATGTTTTTAAATATTAACATACACATATTACTTCAATATTTAACATATTTATGTGTGAAAATGACGTGGAATTATCCAATTAAGACAACAAAATGTTTATTTTTTTTAATATTAACATCCATTCATTCATTTTCTACCGCTTGTCCCTATCAATTTTTTTAAAAATATTAACATACACATATTACTTCAATATTTACCATATTTATGTGTGAAAATGACGTGGAATTATCCAAATAAGACCACAAAATATTTTTGTTCTTTTAATATTAACATCCATTCATTCATCCGTAGTTTTGGATTTGTTATCCTTCCCCGGCCTGTGACGTCACAGCCCAGGGCCATGACGCATTACCCCACGTGGCCGTTGGGCGGCAGCACTTTTGCGTCGTGGGTTGTCGGCGAATGCAGCGGCCGAGTGCGCATGCGCGCGTGCGCTCACCTCGCCTGGGTGTGTCCGCCCGCGGGAGCAGGTAGTGCCGCATTTTGGGCTCGGCTTCGTGGACGATGGCGCGCGTCGTGTGGTTGCTCTTCTTCTTCTTCTTCTTCTTCTTCTTGGGTAAGACGCACATCCGGGTTCGGACAGGTGAGTCGTGCACAGGTGAGGTGACCCCCCCTCTCTGTCTCCAGGTTGTTGCGCGGCGCGGGACCTTGTGCCGCCGGGCCCCGTGGACGCCGTCGTGGGAAAGAACGTGACGCTGCGAACCCTGCTGGACCAGCCCGTCTTCACCTTCATCATCTGGAACTTCGAGAACACCCACGTCCTGACCCTCACCCCCACCTCCGTCATCGTGAACGCGCCCTACCTGGGCCGCGTGTCCGTGGACGAGCGGAGCGGCTCGCTGCACCTGGGCGCGCTCACCAAGGCCGACAGTGGGGACTACAGCGTGACCGTCGTGGCCGCCAACGGCACCACGGAGACCGGCGGGATCCTGCTGCGCGTCGCCGGTGAGTGTGCGCGCGTCTTGGCCGGGACTACTTTCCTCGGCGGAGGGAAGTCGGGGACATTCCTCAAGCGGAGGTGCGCGCTCGGGGCGTGGCTCCGCCCCCTCACGCGCACTTTTACGCACAAGTGCGCTTTGTCTCCCTCCCACAATTCGCTTGCGTCACTTCCGGTAGAGAACACCTGTGTGAAAATGGCTCATTGTCGTTGCAGATATTTAAATAACACCCGCAGTGTTATAATGAAGACAACACATGGTGTAAGTGTCTATATTAGCCTACTATCAAAATGACTTTAAAAGTCTTATATAAGTGTTATAATGAAGACAACACATGGTGTAAGTGTCTATATTAGCCTACTATCAAAATGACTTTAAAAGTCTTATATAAGTGTTATAACAAAGTCAAAACATGATGTAAATGTCTATATTAGCCTACTATCAAAATGACTTTAAAAGTCTTATATAAGTGTTATAACAAAGTCAAAACATGATGTAAATGTCTATATTAGCCTACTATCAAAATGACTTTAAAAGTCTTATATAAGTGTTATAATGAAGACAACACATGGTGTAAGTGTCTATATTAGCCTACTATCAAAATGACTTTAAAAGTCTTATATAAGTGTTATAAAGAAGACAACACATGGTGTAAGTGTTTATATTAGCCTACTATCAAAACGACTTTAAAAGTCTTATATAAGTGTTATAATGAAGACAACACATGGTGTAAGTGTCTATATTAGCCTACTATCAAAATGACTTTAAAAGTCTTATATAAGTGTTACAATGAAGACAACACATGGTGTAAGTGACTATATTAGCCTACTATCAAAATGACTTTAAAAGTCTTATATAAGTGTTATAACAAAGTCAAAACATGATGTAAATGTCTATATTAGCCTACTATCAAAATGACTTTAAAAGTCTTATATAAGTGTTATAATGAAGACAACACATGGTGTAAGTGTCTATATTAGCCTACTATCAAAATGACTTTAAAAGTCTTATATAAGTGTTATAATGAAGACAACGCATGATGTAAGTGTCTATATTAGCCTACTATCAAAATGACTTTAAAAGTCTTATATAAGTGTTATAAAGAAGACAACACATGGTGTAAGTGTCTATATTAGCCTACTATCAAAATGACTTTAAAAGTCTTATATAAGTGTTATAAAGAAGTAAACACATGGTGTAAGTGTCTATATTAGCCTACTATCAAAATGACTTTAAAAGTCTTATATAAGTGTTATAATGAAGACAACACATGGTGTAAGTGTCTATATTAGCCTACTATCAAAATGACTTTAAAAGTCTTATATAAGTGTTATAATGAAGACAACACATGATGTAAGTGTCTATATTAGCCTACTATCAAAATGACTTTAAAAGTCTTATATAAGTGTTATAATGAAGACAACACATGATGTAAGTGTCTATATTAGCCTACTATCAAAATGACTGCAAAAGTCTTATATAAGTGTTATAATGAAGACAACACATGGTGTAAGTGTCTATATTAGCCTACTATCAAAATGACTTTAAAAGTCTTATATAAGTGTTATAACAAAGTCAAAACATGATGTAAGTGTCTATGTTAGCCTACTATTAAAATGACTTTAAAAGTCTTATATAAGTGTTATAATGAAGACAACACATGGTGTAAGTGTCTATATTAGCCTACTATCAAAATGACTTTAAAAGTCTTATATAAGTGTTATAACAAAGTCAAAACATGATGTAAGTGTCTATATTAGCCTACTATCAAAATGACTTTAAAAGTCTTATATAAGTGTTATAAAGAAGACAACACATGGTGTAAGTGTCTATATTAGCCTACTATCAAAACGACTTTAAAAGTCTTATATAAGTGTTACAATGAAGACAACACATGGTGTAAGTGTCTATATTAGCCTACTATCAAAATGACTTTAAAAGTCTTATATAAGTGTTATAATGAAGACAACACATGATGTAAGTGTCTATATTAGCCTACTATCAAAATGACTTTAAAAGTCTTATATAAGTTTTATAATGAAGACAACACATGGTGTAAGTGTTTATATTAGCCTACTATCAAAATGACTTTAAAAGTCTTATATAAGTGTTATAATGAAGACAACACATGATGTAAGTGTCTATATTAGCCTACTATCAAAATGACTTTAAAAGTCTTATATAAGTGTTATAATGAAGACAACACATGATGTAAGTGTCTATATTAGCCTACTATCAAAATGACTTTAAAAGTCTTATATAAGTGTTATAATGAAGACAACACATGATGTAAGTGTCTATATTAGCCTACTATCAAAATGACTTTAAAAGTCTTATATAAGTGTTATAATGAAGACAACACATGATGTAAGTGTCTATATTAGCCTACTATCAAAATGACTTTAAAAGTCTTATATAAGTGTTATAATGAAGACAACACATGGTGTAAGTGTCTATATTAGCCTACTATCAAAATGACTTTAAAAGTCTTATATAAGTGTTATAATGAAGACAACACATGGTGTAAGTGTTTATATTAGCCTACTATCAAAATGACTTTAAAAGTCTTATATAAGTGTTATAATGAAGTCAACACATGGTGTAAGTGTCTATATTAGCCTACTATCAAAATGACTGCAAAAGTCTTATATAAGTGTTATAATGAAGACAACACATGGTGTAAGTGTCTATATTAGCCTACTATCAAAATGACTTTAAAAGTCTTATATAAGTGTTATAATGAAGACAACACATGATGTAAGTGTCTATATTAGCCTACTATCAAAATGACTTTAAAAGTCTTATATAAGTGTTATAATGAAGACAACACATGGTGTAAGTGTCTATATTAGCCTACTATCAAAATGACTTTAAAAGTCTTATATAAGTGTTATAAAGAAGACAACACATGGGGTAAGTGTCTATATTAGCCTACTATCAAAATGACTTTAAAAGTCTTATATAAGTGTTATAAAGAAGACAACACATGGTGTAAGTGTCTATAGTGGCCTACTATCAAAATGACTTTAAAAGTCTTATATAAGTGTTATAATAAAGACAACACATGATGTAAGTGTCTATATTAGCCTACTATCAAAATGACTTTAAAAGTCTTATATAAGTGTTATAAAGAAGACAACACATGGGGTAAGTGTCTATATTAGCCTACTATCAAAATGACTTTAAAAGTCTTATATAAGTGTTATAAAGAAGACAACACATGGTGTAAGTGTCTATATTAGCCTACTATCAAAATGACTTTAAAAGTCTTATATAAGTGTTATAATGAAGACAACACATGGTGTAAGTGTCTATATTAGCCTACTATCAAAATGACTTTAAAAGTCTTATATAAGTGTTATAATGAAGACAACACATGGTGTAAGTGTCTATATTAGCCTACTATCAAAATGACTTTAAAAGTCTTATATAAGTGTTATAAAGAAGACAACACATGGTGTAAGTGTCTATATTAGCCTACTATCAAAATGACTTTAAAAGTCTTATATAAGTGTTATAAAGAAGACAACACATGGTGTAAGTGTCTATATTAGCCTACTATCAAAATGACTTTAAAAGTCTTATATAAGTGTTATAAAGAAGACAACACATGGTGTAAGTGTCTATATTAGCCTACTATCAAAATGACTTTAAAAGTCTTATATAAGTGTTATAATGAAGACAACACATGATGTAAGTGTCTATATTAGCCTACTATCAAAATGACTTTAAAAGTCTTATATAAGTGTTATAAAGAAGACAACACATGGTGTAAGTGTCTATATTAGCCTACTATCAAAATGACTTTAAAAGTCTTATATAAGTGTTATAACAAAGTCAAAACATGATGTAAGTGTCTATATTAGCCTACTATCAAAATGACTTTAAAAGTCTTATATAAGTGTTATAATGAAGACAACACATGATATAAGTGTCTATATTAGCCTACTATCAAAATGACTTTAAAAGTCTTATATAAGTGTTATAATGAAGACAACACATGATGTAAGTGTTTATATTAGCCTACTATCAAAATGACTTTAAAAGTCTTATATAAGTGTTATAACAAAGTCAAAACATGATGTAAGTGTCTATATTAGCCTACTATCAAAATGACTTTAAAAGTCTTATATAAGTGTTATAAAGAAGACAACACATGATGAAAGTGTTTATATTAGCCTACTATCAAAATGACTTTAAAAGTCTTATATAAGTGTTATAAAGAAGACAACACATGATGTAAATGTCTATATTAGCCTACTATCAAAATGACTTTAAAAGTCTTATATAAGTGTTATAATGAAGACAACACATGGTGTAAGTGTCTATATTAGCCTACTATCAAAATGACTTTAAAAGTCTTATATAAGTGTTATAAAGAAGACAACACATGGTGTAAGTGTTTATATTAGCCTACTATCAAAACGACTTTAAAAGTCTTATATAAGTGTTATAATGAAGACAACACATGGTGTAAGTGTCTATATTAGCCTACTATCAAAATGACTTTAAAAGTCTTATATAAGTGTTACAATGAAGACAACACATGGTGTAAGTGACTATATTAGCCTACTATCAAAATGACTTTAAAAGTCTTATATAAGTGTTATAACAAAGTCAAAACATGATGTAAATGTCTATATTAGCCTACTATCAAAATGACTTTAAAAGTCTTATATAAGTGTTATAATGAAGACAACACATGGTGTAAGTGTCTATATTAGCCTACTATCAAAATGACTTTAAAAGTCTTATATAAGTGTTATAATGAAGACAACGCATGATGTAAGTGTCTATATTAGCCTACTATCAAAATGACTTTAAAAGTCTTATATAAGTGTTATAAAGAAGACAACACATGGTGTAAGTGTCTATATTAGCCTACTATCAAAATGACTTTAAAAGTCTTATATAAGTGTTATAAAGAAGTAAACACATGGTGTAAGTGTCTATATTAGCCTACTATCAAAATGACTTTAAAAGTCTTATATAAGTGTTATAATGAAGACAACACATGGTGTAAGTGTCTATATTAGCCTACTATCAAAATGACTTTAAAAGTCTTATATAAGTGTTATAATGAAGACAACACATGATGTAAGTGTCTATATTAGCCTACTATCAAAATGACTTTAAAAGTCTTATATAAGTGTTATAATGAAGACAACACATGATGTAAGTGTCTATATTAGCCTACTATCAAAATGACTGCAAAAGTCTTATATAAGTGTTATAATGAAGACAACACATGGTGTAAGTGTCTATATTAGCCTACTATCAAAATGACTTTAAAAGTCTTATATAAGTGTTATAACAAAGTCAAAACATGATGTAAGTGTCTATGTTAGCCTACTATTAAAATGACTTTAAAAGTCTTATATAAGTGTTATAATGAAGACAACACATGGTGTAAGTGTCTATATTAGCCTACTATCAAAATGACTTTAAAAGTCTTATATAAGTGTTATAACAAAGTCAAAACATGATGTAAGTGTCTATATTAGCCTACTATCAAAATGACTTTAAAAGTCTTATATAAGTGTTATAAAGAAGACAACACATGGTGTAAGTGTCTATATTAGCCTACTATCAAAACGACTTTAAAAGTCTTATATAAGTGTTACAATGAAGACAACACATGGTGTAAGTGTCTATATTAGCCTACTATCAAAATGACTTTAAAAGTCTTATATAAGTGTTATAATGAAGACAACACATGATGTAAGTGTCTATATTAGCCTACTATCAAAATGACTTTAAAAGTCTTATATAAGTTTTATAATGAAGACAACACATGGTGTAAGTGTTTATATTAGCCTACTATCAAAATGACTTTAAAAGTCTTATATAAGTGTTATAATGAAGACAACACATGATGTAAGTGTCTATATTAGCCTACTATCAAAATGACTTTAAAAGTCTTATATAAGTGTTATAATGAAGACAACACATGATGTAAGTGTCTATATTAGCCTACTATCAAAATGACTTTAAAAGTCTTATATAAGTGTTATAATGAAGACAACACATGATGTAAGTGTCTATATTAGCCTACTATCAAAATGACTTTAAAAGTCTTATATAAGTGTTATAATGAAGACAACACATGATGTAAGTGTCTATATTAGCCTACTATCAAAATGACTTTAAAAGTCTTATATAAGTGTTATAATGAAGACAACACATGGTGTAAGTGTCTATATTAGCCTACTATCAAAATGACTTTAAAAGTCTTATATAAGTGTTATAATGAAGACAACACATGGTGTAAGTGTTTATATTAGCCTACTATCAAAATGACTTTAAAAGTCTTATATAAGTGTTATAATGAAGTCAACACATGGTGTAAGTGTCTATATTAGCCTACTATCAAAATGACTGCAAAAGTCTTATATAAGTGTTATAATGAAGACAACACATGGTGTAAGTGTCTATATTAGCCTACTATCAAAATGACTTTAAAAGTCTTATATAAGTGTTATAATGAAGACAACACATGATGTAAGTGTCTATATTAGCCTACTATCAAAATGACTTTAAAAGTCTTATATAAGTGTTATAATGAAGACAACACATGGTGTAAGTGTCTATATTAGCCTACTATCAAAATGACTTTAAAAGTCTTATATAAGTGTTATAAAGAAGACAACACATGGGGTAAGTGTCTATATTAGCCTACTATCAAAATGACTTTAAAAGTCTTATATAAGTGTTATAAAGAAGACAACACATGGTGTAAGTGTCTATAGTGGCCTACTATCAAAATGACTTTAAAAGTCTTATATAAGTGTTATAATAAAGACAACACATGATGTAAGTGTCTATATTAGCCTACTATCAAAATGACTTTAAAAGTCTTATATAAGTGTTATAAAGAAGACAACACATGGGGTAAGTGTCTATATTAGCCTACTATCAAAATGACTTTAAAAGTCTTATATAAGTGTTATAAAGAAGACAACACATGGTGTAAGTGTCTATATTAGCCTACTATCAAAATGACTTTAAAAGTCTTATATAAGTGTTATAATGAAGACAACACATGGTGTAAGTGTCTATATTAGCCTACTATCAAAATGACTTTAAAAGTCTTATATAAGTGTTATAATGAAGACAACACATGGTGTAAGTGTCTATATTAGCCTACTATCAAAATGACTTTAAAAGTCTTATATAAGTGTTATAAAGAAGACAACACATGGTGTAAGTGTCTATATTAGCCTACTATCAAAATGACTTTAAAAGTCTTATATAAGTGTTATAAAGAAGACAACACATGGTGTAAGTGTCTATATTAGCCTACTATCAAAATGACTTTAAAAGTCTTATATAAGTGTTATAAAGAAGACAACACATGGTGTAAGTGTCTATATTAGCCTACTATCAAAATGACTTTAAAAGTCTTATATAAGTGTTATAATGAAGACAACACATGATGTAAGTGTCTATATTAGCCTACTATCAAAATGACTTTAAAAGTCTTATATAAGTGTTATAAAGAAGACAACACATGGTGTAAGTGTCTATATTAGCCTACTATCAAAATGACTTTAAAAGTCTTATATAAGTGTTATAACAAAGTCAAAACATGATGTAAGTGTCTATATTAGCCTACTATCAAAATGACTTTAAAAGTCTTATATAAGTGTTATAATGAAGACAACACATGATATAAGTGTCTATATTAGCCTACTATCAAAATGACTTTAAAAGTCTTATATAAGTGTTATAATGAAGACAACACATGATGTAAGTGTTTATATTAGCCTACTATCAAAATGACTTTAAAAGTCTTATATAAGTGTTATAACAAAGTCAAAACATGATGTAAGTGTCTATATTAGCCTACTATCAAAATGACTTTAAAAGTCTTATATAAGTGTTATAAAGAAGACAACACATGATGAAAGTGTTTATATTAGCCTACTATCAAAATGACTTTAAAAGTCTTATATAAGTGTTATAAAGAAGACAACACATGATGTAAGTGTCTATATTAGCCTACTATCAATATGACTTTAAAAGTCTTATATAAGTGTTATAATGAAGACAACACATGATGAAAGTGTTTATATTAGCCTACTATCAAAATGACTTTAAAAGTCTTATATAAGTGTTATAATGAAGACAACACATGATGTAAGTGTCTATATTAGCCTACTATCAAAATGACTTTAAAAGTCTTATATAAGTGTTATAATGAAGACAACACATGGTGTAAGTGTCTATATTAGCCTACTATCAAAATGACTTTAAAAGTCTTATATAAGTGTTATAAAGAAGACAACACATGGTGTAAGTGTCTATATTAGCCTACTATCAAAATGACTTTAAAAGTCTTATATAAGTGTTATAATGAAGACAACACATGGTGTAAGTGTCTATATTAGCCTACTATCAAAATGACTTTTAAAGTCTTATATAAGTGTTATAATGAAGTCAACACATGGTGTAAGTGTCTATATTAGCCTACTATCAAAATGACTGCAAAAGTCTTATATAAGTGTTATAATGAAGACAACACATGGTGCAAGTGTCTATATTAGCCTACTATCAAAATGACTTTAAAAGTCTTATATAAGTGTTATAATGAAGACAACACATGGTGCAAGTGTCTATATTAGCCTACTATCAAAATGACTGCAAAAGTCTTATATAAGTGTTATAATGAAGACAACACATGGTGCAAGTGTCTATATTAGCCTACTATCAAAATGACTTTAAAAGTCTTATATAAGTGTTATAAAGAAGACAACACATGATGTAAGTGTCTATATTAGCCTACTATCAAAATGACTTTAAAAGTCTTATATAAGTTTTATAATGAAGACTTTCAAAGCCCATCACAGACTTGATGACGATCACATGACCTCCCTCCCCCACACGCAGAGTCCCTGGTCATCAGGTCCAGCGTGAGCGAGGCCGTGGAACACAACGACACGGTGGTCCTGACCTGCACCGCCATCGGCTCCTTCCAGAAGTTCACCTGGCTCAACGGGACCTCGCCCATGGTGGTGGACGGCCAGCGCCTGGTGCTCAAGGAGGTCAGTCCGTGCGTCCTCGGACTTGTCCCGGACCCGCCTGAGACCCCTTGTCCCCGCCAGCGCAGAACGACACGTCCAGCCAGCTGACCATCACCGGCGTTCTCCGGACCGACCTGGCGGGACCCGTCTACTGCACGGCCAGCAACAAGGTGGACGTGGAGAAGAGCGCCCCCTTTAGCCTCCCAGTCCACTGTGAGTACTGCGCCTTTGCCTCTGTAACGCTAACCACCCCAGCTGCTAACATGCTAGCTGCTTTAGCACATTGTCCGCTGTTTGTTTTCTGGATCTGAAAAGGAGGTGTGCACGTATGTTGGTGTAAGAGTGTGCACGTATGTTGGTGTAAGAGTGTGCACATATGTTGGTGTAAGAGTGTGCACGTATGTTGGTGTAAGGGTGTGCACGTATGTTGGTGTAAGAGTGTGCACGTGTGTTGGTGTAAGAGTGTGCACGTATGTTGGTGTAAGAGTGTGCACGTATGTTGGTGTAAGGGTGTGCACGTGTGTTGGTGTAAGGGTGTGCACGTGTGTTTGTGTAAGAGTGTGCACGTATGTTGGTGTAAGAGTGTGCACGTATGTTGGTGTAAGGGTGTGCACGTGTGTTGGTGTAAGAGTGTGCACGTATGTTGGTGTAAGAGTGTGCACGTATGTTGGTGTAAGAGTGTGCACGTATGTTGGTGTAAGAGTGTGCACGTATGTTGGTGTAAGAGTGTGCACGTATGTTGGTGTAAGAGTGTGCACGTGTGTTGGTGTAAGAGTGTGCACGTATGTTGGTGTAAGAGTGTGCACGTATGTTGGTGTAAGAGTGTGCACGTATGTTGGTGTAAGGGTGTGCACGTGTGTTGGTGTAAGAGTGTGCACGTATGTTGGTGTAAGAGTTTGCACGTGTGTTGGTGTAAGAGTGTGCACGTATGTTGGTGTAAGAGTGTGCATGTATGTTGGTGTAAGAGTGTGCACGTATGTTGGTGTAAGAGTGTGCACGTGTGTTTGTGTAAGAGTGTGCACGTATGTTGGTGTAAGAGTGTGCACGTATGTTGGTGTAAGAGTGTGCACGTATGTTGGTGTAAGAGTGTGCACGTATGTTGGTGTAAGAGTGTGCACGTATGTTGGTGTAAGAGTGTGCACGTATGTTGGTGTAAGAGTGAGCACGTATGTTGGTGTAAGAGTGTGCATGTATGTTGGTGTAAGAGTGTGCACGTATGTTGGTGTAAGAGTGTGCAAGTATGTTGGTGTAAGAGTGTGCACGTGTGTTGGTGTAAGAGTGTGCACGTGTGTTGGTGTAAGAGTGTGCACGTATGTTGGTGTAAGAGTGTGCACGTATGTTGGTGTAAGAGTGTGCACGTGTGTTGGTGTAAGAGTGTGCACGTGTGTTGGTGTAAGAGTGTGCACGTGTGTTGGTGTAAGAGCGTGCAAGTATGTTGGTGTAAGAGCGTGCACGTGTGTTGGTGGAAGAGTGTGCACGTATGTTGGTGTAAGAGTGTGCACGTATGTTGGTGTAAGAGTGTGCACGTATGTTGGTGTAAGAGTGTGCACGTGTGTTGGTGTAAGAGTGTGCACGTATGTTGGTGTAAGAGTGTGCACGTATGTTGGTGTAAGAGTGTGCACGTATGTTGGTGTAAGAGTGTGCACGTATGTTGGTGTAAGAGTGTGCACGTGTGTTGGTGTAAGAGTGTGCACGTCTGTTGGTGTAAGAGTGTGCATGTATGTCGGTGTAAGAGTGTGCACGTATGTTGGTGTAAGAGTGTGCACGTGTGTTGGCGTAAGAGTGTGCACGTTGGTGTAAGAGTGTGCACGTATGTTGGTGTAAGAGTGTGCACGTATGTTGGTGTAAGAGTGTGCACGTGTGTTGGTGTAAGAGTGTGCACGTGTGTTGGTGTAAGAGTGTGCACGTGTGTTTGTGTAAGAGTGTGCACGTGTGTTGGTGTAAGAGTGTGCACGTGTGTCGGTGTAAGAGTGTGCACGTATGTCGGTGTAAGAGTGTGCACGTATGTCGGTGTAAGAGTGTGCACGTGTGTCGGTGTAAGAGTGTGCACGTGTGTCGGTGTAAGAGTGTGCACGTCTGTTGGTGTAAGAGTGTGCACGTATGTTGGTGTAAGAGTGTGCACGTGTGTTGGTGCAAGAGTGTGCACGTGTGTTGGTGTAAGAGTGTGCACGTATGTTGGTGTAAGAGTGTGCACGTGTGTTGGCGTAAGAGTGTGCACGTATGTTGGCGTAAGAGTGTGCATGTATGTCGGTGTAAGAGTGTGCACGTATGTCGGTGTAAGAGTGTGCACGTGTGTTGGTGTAAGAATGTGCACGTATGTTGGTGTAAGAGTGTGCACGTATGTTGGTGTAAGAGTGTGCACGTGTGTTGGTGTAAGAGTGTGCACGTATGTTGGTGTAAGAGTGTGCACGTATGTTGGTGTAAGAGTGTGCACGTGTGTTGGCGTAAGAGTGTGCACGTATGTTGGTGTAAGAGTGTGCATGTATGTCGGTGTAAGAGTGTGCACGTATGTCGGTGTAAGAGTGTGCACGTGTGTTGGTGTAAGAATGTGCACGTATGTTGGTGTAAGAGTGTGCACGTATGTTGGTGTAAGAGTGTGCACGTGTGTTGGTGTAAGAGTGTGCACGTCTGTTGGTGTAAGAGTGTGCATGTATGTCGGTGTAAGAGTGTGCACGTATGTCGGTGTAAGAGTGTGCACGTGTGTTGGTGTAAGAATGTGCACGTATGTTGGTGTAAGAGTGTGCACGTATGTTGGTGTAAGAGTGTGCACGTGTGTTGGTGTAAGAGTGTGCACGTATGTTGGTGTAAGAGTGTGCACGTGTGTTGGTGTAAGAGTGTGCACGTATGTTGGTGTAAGAGTGTGCACGTGTGTTGGCGTAAGAGTGTGCACGTTGGTGTAAGAGTGTGCACGTATGTTGGTGTAAGAGTGTGCACGTATGTTGGTGTAAGAGTGTGCACGTGTGTTGGTGTAAGAGTGTGCACGTGTGTTGGTGTAAGAGTGTGCACGTGTGTTTGTGTAAGAGTGTGCACGTGTGTTGGTGTAAGAGTGTGCACGTGTGTCGGTGTAAGAGTGTGCACGTATGTCGGTGTAAGAGTGTGCACGTATGTCGGTGTAAGAGTGTGCACGTGTGTCGGTGTAAGAGTGTGCACGTGTGTCGGTGTAAGAGTGTGCACGTCTGTTGGTGTAAGAGTGTGCACGTATGTTGGTGTAAGAGTGTGCACGTGTGTTGGTGCAAGAGTGTGCACGTGTGTTGGTGTAAGAGTGTGCACGTATGTTGGTGTAAGAGTGTGCACGTGTGTTGGCGTAAGAGTGTGCACGCGTGTTGGTGTAAGAGTGTGCACGTGTGTTGGTGTAAGAGTGTGCACGTGTGTTGGTGTAAGAGTGTGCACGTGTGTTGGTGTAAGAGTGTGCACGTTTGTTGGTGTAAGAGTGTGCACGTATGTTGGTGTAAGAGTGTGCACGTGTGTTGGTGTAAGAGTGTGCACGTGTGTTGGTGTAAGAGTGTGCACGTGTGTTGGTGTAAGAGAGTGCACGTATGTTGGTGTAAGAGTGTGCACGTGTGTTGGTGTAAGAGTGTGCACGTGTGTTGGTGTAAGAGTGTGCACGTGTGTTGGTGTAAGAGTGTGCACGTGTGTTGGTGTAAGAGTGTGCACGTGTGTTGGTGTAAGAGTGTGCACGTGTGTTGGTGTAAGAGTGTGCACGTGTGTTGGTGTAAGAGTGTGCACGTGTGTTGGTGTAAGAGTGTGCACGTATGTTGGTGTAAGAGTGTGCACGTGTGTTGGTGTAAGAGTGTGCACGTATGTTGGTGTAAGAGTGTGCACGTGTGTTGGTGTAAGAGTGTGCACGTGTGTTGGTGTAAGAGTGTGCACGTGTGTTGGTGTAAGAGTGTGCACGTGTGTTGGTGTAAGAGTGTGCACGTGTGTTGGTGTAAGAGTGTGCACGTGTGTTGGTGTAAGAGTGTGCACGTATGTTGGTGTAAGAGTGTGCACGTGTGTTGGTGTAAGAGTGTGCACGTATGTTGGTGTAAGAGTGTGCACGTGTGTTGGTGTAAGAGTGTGCACGTATGTTGGTGTAAGAGTGTGATGTCACATGACCACTGACATGATGTCACATGACCACTGACATGATGTCACATGACCACTGACATGTCACATGACCACTGACATGATGTCACATGACCACCGACATGATGTCACATGACCACTGACATGTCACATGACCACTGACATGATGTCACATGACCACTGACATGATGTCACATGACCACTGACATGTCACATGACCACTGACATGATGTCACATGACCACTGACATGATGTCACATGACCACTGACATGTCACATGACCACTGACATGATGTCACATGACCACTGACATGATGTCACATGACCACTGACATGATGTCACATGACCACTGACATGTCACATGACCACTGACATGATGTCACATGACCACTGACATGATGTCACATGACCACTGACATGATGTCACATGACCACTGACATGTCACATGACCACTGACATGATGTCACATGACCACTGACATGATGTCACATGACCACTGACATGATGTCACATGACCACCGACATGATGTCACATGACCACTGACATGATGTCACATGACCACTGACATGTCACATGACCACTGACATGATGTCACATGACCACTGACATGATGTCACATGACCACTGACATGATGTCACATGACCACTGACATGATGTCACATGACCACCGACATGATGTCACATGACCACTGACATGATGTCACATGACCACTGACATGTCACATGACCACTGACATGATGTCACATGACCACTGACATGATGTCACATGACCACTGACATGATGTCACATGACCACTGACATGATGTCACATGACCACTGACATGATGTCACATGACCACCGACATGATGTCACATGACCACTGACATGATGTCACATGACCACTGACATGATGTCACATGACCACTGACATGTCACATGACCACTGACATGATGTCACATGACCACTGACATGATGTCACATGACCACTGACATGATGTCACATGACCACTGACATGATGTCACATGACCACCGACATGATGTCACATGACCACTGACATGATGTCACATGACCACTGACATGTCACATGACCACTGACATGATGTCACATGGCCACTGACATGATGTCACATGACCACTGACATGATGTCACATGACCACTGACATGATGTCACATGACCACGTGCTCCTCAGACGGTCCCGACCCCATCGCCCTCACGCCCGCAGACGTGCCGCGCTTCCTCCAAGCCGGCGCCGACTTCAACCTGACGTGTTCCACGCGGTCCAGCCCGGCCGCCAGCATCAGGTGGTACCAGAACCAGAGCCTGTTGGAGACGGCGGGGAGTGTGTTGGCGCTGAGTGTGGTGCAACAACACCCGCTGTGGCGACACATGTCCACCTACACCTGCAGGGCCGCCAACGCCAAGACACTGCGCCAAGTCTCCTCCCCCGGCGCCACCTTCTCCGTCATTGGTGAGTCACGTGACTGCTACACACACACACACACACACACACACACACACACACACACACACACACACACACACACACACACACACACACACACACACACACACACAGTGTGGCACTTGCATGTTCTTTTTACCTTTCTTTATATAACCTTATTCCAATTTTACACTCTTACTTCCTTTTGACCACACTCTTACTTCCTTTTGACCGGACTCTTACTTCCTTTTGACCACACTCTTACTTCCTTTTGACCACACTCTTACTTCCTTTTGACCGGACTCTTACTTCCTTTTGACCACACTCTTACTTCCTTTTGACCACACTCTTACTTCCTTTTGACCACACTCTTACTTCCTTTTGACCACACTCTTACTTCCTTTTGACCACACTCTTACTTCCTTTTGACCACACTCTTACTTCCTTTTGACCACACTCTTACTTCCTTTTGACCACACTCTTACTTCCTTTTGACCACACTCTTACTTCCTTTTGACCACACTCTTACTTCCTTTTGACCACACTCTTACTTCCTTTTGACCACACTCTTACTTCCTTTTGACCACACTCTTACTTCCTTTTGACCACACTCTTACTTCCTTTTGACCACACTCTTACTTCCTTTTGACCGGACTCTTACTTCCTTTTGACCACACTCTTACTTCCTTTTGACCCCACTCTTACTTCCTTATGACCACACTCTTACTTCCTTTTGACCACACTCTTACTTCCTTTTGACCGGACTCTTACTTCCTTTTGACCACACTCTTACTTCCTTTTGACCACACTCTTACTTCCTTTTGACCGGACTCTTACTTCCTTTTGACCACACTCTTACTTCCTTTTGACCACACTCTTACTTCCTTTTGACCCCACTCTTACTTCCTTATGACCACACTCTTACTTCCTTTTGACCACACTCTTACTTCCTTTTGACCACACTCTTACTTCCTTTTGACCGGACTCTTACTTCCTTTTGACCACCCTCTTACTTCCTTTTGACCCCACTCTTACTTCCTTTTGACCACACTCTTGCTTCCTTTTGACCACACTCCTACTTCCTTTTGACCACACTCTTACTTCCTTTTGACCACACTCTTACTTCCTTTTGACCCCACTCTTACTTCCTTTTGACCACACTCTTACTTCCTTTTGACCACACTCTTACTTCCTTTTGACCACACTCTTACTTCCTTTTGACCACACTCTTACTTCCTTTTGACCACACTCTTACTTCCTTTTGACCACACTCTTACTTCCTTTACACCGCCCTCTTACTTTCTTTTGACCACACTCTTACTTCCTTTTGACCACACTCTTACTTCCTTTTGACCGCACTCTTACTTCCTTTCGACCACACTCTTACTTCCTTTACACCGCCCTCTTACTTCCTTTTGACCGCACTCTTACTTCCTTATGACCACACTCTTACTTCCTTTTGACCGCACTCTTACTTCCTTTTTATTCTTGCTTCCTTCTGACCGCACTCTTACTTCCTTTTGACCGCACTCTTACTTCCTTTTGACCGCACTCTTACTTCCTTTTGACCGCACTCTTACTTCCTTTTGACCACTCTCTTACTTCCTTTCGACCACTCTCTTACTTCCTTTCGACCGCACTCTTACTTCCTTTCGACCACACTCTTACTTCCTTTCGACCACACTCTTACTTCCTTTTCACCGCACTCTTACTTCCTTTCGACCGCACTCTTACTTCCTTTCGACCACACTCATACTTCCTTTTGACCACACTCTTACTTCCTTTTGACCACACTCATACTTCCTTTCGACCACACTCTTACTTCCTTTTGACCGCACTCTTACTTCCTTTCGACCACACTCTTACTTCCTTTACACCGCCCTCTTACTTCCTTTTGACCGCACTCTTACTTCCTTATGACCACACTCTTACTTCCTTTTGACCGCACTCTTACTTCCTTTTTATTCTTGCTTCCTTCTGACCCCACTCTTACTTCCTTTTGACCGCACTCTTACTTCCTTTTGACCGCACTCTTACTTCCTTTTGACCGCACTCTTACTTCCTTTCGACCACTCTCTTACTTCCTTTCGACCGCACTCTTACTTCCTTTCGACCACACTCTTACTTCCTTTCGACCACACTCTTACTTCCTTTTCACCGCACTCTTACTTCCTTTCGACCGCACTCTTACTTCCTTTCGACCACACTCATACTTCCTTTTGACCACACTCTTACTTCCTTTTGACCACACTCATACTTCCTTTCGACCACACTCTTACTTCCTTTTGACCACTCTCTTACTTCCTTATGACCGCACTCTTACTTCCTTTCGACCGCACTCTTACTTCCTTTCGACCACACTCATACTTCCTTTTGACCACACTCTTACTTCCTTTTGACCACACTCATACTTCCTTTCGACCACACTCTTACTTCCTTTTGACCACACTCTTACTTCCTTTTGACCACACTCTTACTTCCTTATGACCACACTCTTACTTCCTTTTGACCACACTCTTACTTCCTTTCGATCCACACTCTTACTTCCTTTTGACCACACTCTTACTTCCTTTTGACCACACTCTTACTTCCTTTTGACCGGACTCTTACTTCCTTTTGACCACACTCTTACTTCCTTTTGACCACACTCTTACTTCCTTTCGACCACACTCTTACTTCCTTTTGACCACACTCTTACTTCCTTTTGACCACACTCTTACTTCCTTTTCACCGCCCTCTTACTTCCTTTTGACCACACTCTTACTTCCTTTTGACCACACTCTTACTTCCTTTTGACCACACTCTTACTTCCTTATGACCCCACTCTTACTTCCTTTTGACCACACTCTTACTTCCTTATGACCCCACTCTTACTTCCTTTTCACCGCACTCTTACTTCCTTATGACCGCAGTCTTACTTCCTTTACACCGCCCTCTTCCTCTTCCTTCCAGAACCGGTGTTGGGCGTCAACATGAGCGGTCCAAGCGGCGTGCTGATGGCGGGCAACAGCACCGCCAACCTCAGTTGCCGGGCAACAGCGGGCACAGTGACGACCCGGACCTGGCTGAAGGACGGCCAGCCCGTGGCGGGCGGCGGCCGCGTGACGCTGTCAGCCGACGGCGGTTCACTGATGATAGCGCCGTTGCAGAAGGAAGACAACGGCGAGTTCCAGTGCCAGTTTGCCAACCCGGTCAGCAGCCAGAGAGCCTCGTACAAGATGGTGGTCATGTGTGAGTGTTTACTTCCTCATCACGTGTCAGTGGAAGGCTGAGGTGGTGACACGCCCCCTTGAGAAGTGCGGCGGCATTGCGTGACGCTAGCTTCCTGTCCGCAGTCGGCCCTGAGGCGGTGGCGGTGAGCGGCCAGAGCGCGGTGGAGGTGCGAGGCGGCGTGACGCTCACCTGCTCGGCTGCGTCCGTCCCCCCGGCCAACTTCACCTGGAAGTTCAACGGCACGCTTACCGACGTCAAAACGGCCGCGTACGTCATCGGTGAGGCCGTGTACAAGAACACGGGCGCCTACATGTGCCAGGCGCACAACGCCGTCACCGGCAAGACCGCCACGCACACGCACAACCTGTCCGTCAGAGGTGAGACGCCGTGCGGTGGGAGGGGCTTCCACCTGGAAGTTGTCTCACTTCCTGTGTTGTCGCCGCAGAGGAGGGCACGCTGCAACAAGGCCTGTCGGACGGCGCCATCGCCGGAATCATCATCGGCATCCTGGCCGCCTTGGCCCTGGCCATCGGACTCATCTTTTACTGCAGGCAGAAAGTCCCGTAAGTAGTCCGCCTGCGTGGGGGCGGGGCTTGGAGCGCCACCTTGTGGCCGACGTCCGCCTCCTGGCAGCTTGTCCTGATGGACGAGAAGCAGCTTGTTGTTTTTTTTATGGGCTCGCTCGCACACCATGAATTATCTCGGATTGAATTCTCCTCATTCCTCCGCCGCCGTGGCGTCTTGCAACATGTTGGCCTTGTGCACACACACACACACACACACACACACACACACACACACACACACACACACTATGAAGTCCTTGCATGAGCCTTTCACTGACTTTGCTTCATTTGTAAATTAAGGAGTTGTTTCCTTGTTATTCTGTCACAGCCTTGTCATTGTGTGTGTGTGTGTGTGTGTGTGTGTGTGTGTGTGTGTGTGTGTGTGCAGGGTGGAGTCCCCGTACTAGTGAGCGTGGTGCACGCTGATGCCGGTAAGTCACATGACCAAGTCCCATGGTGTGTGGTCATGAGGGCTGATGTGGGAGGTTTGTGTTGCGTCCACAGGAGGCACCGGTCCAGACCCCCCCCCCCCCCCCTCTCCCCCCGGTGTGTCTCCACCCCCCAACCCCACCTTGTCCCCGTCGACAGAAACGTAGCTCGTCTGCTGGGCTGAGCGGCTGTCAATCATCAGATATTTGCCTTCATCACCTCACCGCCTATTTGGCCCCGCCCACAGCTGGGCAGGATGCCCAAGCTATCGGTTACATCGATGATGGACTTTGTGACTGTTTGGAACACCCGAGGACACACACACACACACACACACCCTGTGGTGGGCGGAGTCTGAGCCTCGTCACATTCCAAAAGATTTGAAATATATTTTGATTGTTTACTAGTGGTTATTATATCACATCATATTACATCTTTTTAACTGCTGTCTTGGCCGCACTCTTACTTCCTTTTGACCACACTTTTATTTCCTTTTAATCGCACTCTTACTTCCTTTTGACCACACTTTTATTTCCTTTTAATCGCAGTCTTACTTCCTTTTGACCCCACACTTATTTCCTTTTAACCACACTTTTATTTCCTTTTAATCGCACTCTTACTTCCTTTTGGCCGCACTCTTACTTCCTTTTCACCACACTTTTATTTCCTTTTAATCGCACTCTTACTTCCTTTTGACCACACTCTTACTTCCTTTTGGCCACACTCTTACTTCCTTTTGACCACACTTTTATTTCCTTTTAATCGCACTCTTACTTCCTTTTGACCACACTCTTACTTCCTTTTGACCACACTCTTACTTCCTTTTGACCGCACTATTACTTCCTTTTTATTCTTACTTCCTTTTGACCCCTCTTACTTCCTTTTTACCCCACTCTTACTTCCTTTTGACCCCACTCTTACTTCCTTTTGACCACACTCTTACTTCCTTTTTATTCTTACTTCCTTTTGACCCCACTCTTACTTCCTTCTGACCCCACTCTTACTTCCTTTTAATTCTTACTTCCTTTTGACCCCACTCTTACTTCCTTTCTATATTTACTTCCTTTTGACATCACTCTTACTTCCTTTTGACCCCACTCTTACTTCCTTTCTATTCTTACTTCCTTTTGACCGCACTTTTACTTCCTTTTAATTCTTACTTCCTTTTGACTCCACTCTTACTTCCTTTTGACCCCACTCTTACTTCCTTTTGACCCCACTCTTACTTCCTTTTGACCCCACTCTTACTTCCTTTCTATTCTTACTTCCTTTTGACCGCACTTTTACTTCCTTTTAATTCTTACTTCCTTTTGACTCCACTCTTACTTCCTTTTGACCCCACTCTTACTTCCTTTCTATTCTTACTTCCTTTTGACCGCACTTTTACTTCCTTTTAATTCTTACTTCCTTTTGACACCACTCTTACTTCCTTTTGACCCCACTCTTACTTCCTTTCTATTCTTACTTCCTTTTGACCGCACATTTACTTCCTTTTAATTCTTACTTCCTTTTGATCACATTCTTACTTCCTTTTGACCACACTCTTACTTCCTTTTGACCACACTCTTACTTCCTTTTGACCGCACTATTACTTCCTTTTTATTCTTACTTCCTTTTGACCCCTCTTACTTCCTTTTTACCCCACTCTTACTTCCTTTTGACCCCACTCTTACTTCCTTTTGACCACACTCTTACTTCCTTTTTATTCTTACTTCCTTTTGACCCCACTCTTACTTCCTTCTGACCCCACTCTTACTTCCTTTTAATTCTTACTTCCTTTTGACCCCACTCTTACTTCCTTTCTATATTTACTTCCTTTTGACATCACTCTTACTTCCTTTTGACCCCACTCTTACTTCCTTTCTATTCTTACTTCCTTTTGACCGCACTTTTACTTCCTTTTAATTCTTACTTCCTTTTGACACCACTCTTACTTCCTTTTGACCCCACTCTTACTTCCTTTCTATTCTTACTTCCTTTTGACCGCACTTTTACTTCCTTTTAATTCTTTCTTCCTTTTGACACCACTCTTACTTCCTTTTGACCCCACTCTTACTTCCTTTCTATTCTTACTTCCTTTTGACCGCACATTTACTTCCTTTTAATTCTTACTTCCTTTTGACCCCACTCTTACTTCCTTCTGACCCCACTCTTACTTCCTTTCTATTCTTACTTCCTTTTGACCGCACTTTTACTTCCTTTTAATTCTTACTTCCTTTTGACCGCACTCTTACTTCCTTTTAATTCTTACTTCCTTTTGACATCACTCTTACTTCCTTTTGACCCCACTCTTACTTCCTTTCTATTCTTACTTCCTTTTGACCGCACTTTTACTTCCTTTTAATTCTTACTTCCTTTTGACACCACTCTTACTTCCTTTTGACCCCACTCTTACTTCCTTTCTATTCTTACTTCCTTTTGACCGCACTTTTACTTCCTTTTAATTCTTACTTCCTTTTGACTCCACTCTTACTTCCTTTCGACCCCACTCTTACTTCCTTTCTATTCTTACTTCCTTTTGACCGCACTTTTACTTCCTTTTAATTCTTACTTCCTTTTGACACCACTCTTACTTCCTTTTGACCCCACTCTTACTTCCTTTCTATTCTTACTTCCTTTTGACCGCACATTTACTTCCTTTTAATTTTTACTTCCTTTTGACCACATTCTTACTTCCTTTTGACCCCACTCTTACTTCCTTTCTATTCTTACTTCCTTTTGACCGCACTTTTACTTCCTTTTAATTCTTACTTCCTTTTGACACCACTCTTACTTCCTTTTGACCCCACTCTTACTTCCTTTCTATTCTTACTTCCTTTTGACCGCACATTTACTTCCTTTTAATTCTTACTTCCTTTTGACCACATTCTTACTTCCTTCTGACCCCACTCTTACTTCCTTTTAATTCTTACTTCCTTTTGACCCCACTCTTACTTCCTTTCTATATTTACTTCCTTTTGACATCACTCTTACTTCCTTTTGACCCCACTCTTACTTCCTTTCTATTCTTACTTCCTTTTGACCGCACTTTTACTTCCTTTTAATTCTTACTTCCTTTTGACACCACTCTTACTTCCTTTTGACCCCACTCTTACTTCCTTTCTATTCTTACTTCCTTTTGATCGCACATTTACTTCCTTTTAATTCTTACTTCCTTTTGACCCCACTCTTACTTCCTTCTGACCCCACTCTTACTTCCTTTTAATTCTTACTTCCTTTTGACCCCACTCTTACTTCCTTTCTATATTTACTTCCTTTTGACATCACTCTTACTTCCTTTTGACCCCACTCTTACTTCCTTTCTATTCTTACTTCCTTTTGACCGCACTTTTACTTCCTTTTAATTCTTACTTCCTTTTGACTCCACTCTTACTTCCTTTTGACCACACTCTTACTTCCTTTCTATTCTTACTTCCTTTTGACCGCACTTTTACTTCCTTTTAATTCTTACTTCCTTTTGACTCCACTCTTACTTCCTTTTGACCCCACTCTTACTTCCTTTCTATTCTTGCTTCCTTTTGACCGCACATTTACTTCCTTTTAATTCTTACTTCCTTTTGACCACATTCTTACTTCCTTTTGACACCACTCTTACTTCCTTTTGACCGCACTCTTACTTCCTTTTAATTCTTACTTCCTTTTGACCACACTCTCACTTCATTGACTACACTCTTGCTTCCGTTCTGGAGACCTGACACACACACACACACACACACACACACACACACACACACACACACACACACACACACACACAGTAAAACCGTTGTGGGCGGAGTCTAAGCCTCTTCACATTCCCAAGAATGGGATTTTATAGTTTGATTATTTCGTTAATAATGGCGACAATAAAAATGTTTTTAAGGTTGACTTTGTCGCCACAAGCAGCTGACCTCCTTGTCGTCGCTCCCGCGGGGACAATGGCCAGGAAGATGAAGCGTTGCCATGGCTACCTGCCGCCTCTCAGGTGGTCACGGAGGCCTCCAGCTCAGTGGAATGTTTCCGACAAGACGCAACTTGCTGAGGGCGGCGATGTACGTTTGACATTTTCTTGGATGTGTGTGTGTGTGTGTGTGTGTGTGTGTGTGTGTGTGTGTGTGTGTGTGTGTGTGTGTGTGTGTGTGTGTGTGTGTGTGTGTGTGTGTGTGTACGTGCACTGACCTCCAGGAAAGTATTTATTGTTTTTACAAAGAGCAGCTGAAGATCCTCGCTGGTGTTTGCTCGTCTTATGTAAATAAAGCGCTCACATGATTAGGAAAAGCACGCGCATCAGAACTCAGAATTGTGTAAATGTAACCTCTGATAACTCCGCCTTGTTGTTGTTGTTGTTGTTGTTGACACTTTGCTTGCTGGGGATGTTTGTTTATTTTTGTCAATGGCTTCCCAAGAATAAAAAGTAGGCTTTGAAAGAAGTGGACTTGTGTGCCTTCTTGCCTCGCCCCTGGTGTCGCAACAAGCTGGCACTGGAAACACTCCCGACGCTCCCTGAACGCATCGCGAACGTTGGAACGTGTTTGCCCTGCTCTTGTTGCCTTGGTGACCGACCGGGGAGCACCTTCAGCCAATCAGGGGGCAGGTGACCTCATGGCAGTTTAAGGCTGGGGGGGGGCGGGGCTAAAACAGAAGTTGTCGAGCAGGAATGTTGCGTCCTACCTTTTGTCGTCTTGCGGAAGACACACACACGCACACACCTTTTATGGTTCTGCATCCCTGCCGATTGACCTATGACCCTCCGGGCGAGGCAACGACATTCCTGCATGTCACCGCCGCCGACCACAAGGGGGCAGCAGCAGCAGCTCAGAGGGATCCAAGACAGCAGAGGGAAAAAAGTCCAGTAGAATTCAGAGAAAGCGACAATTTCCCCATTCATTTGAGCGAGGATGAAAGATTCGTGGATGAGGAAAGTGAGAGTGAATCACTAAAACATTTACTAGGATAATTCTGGAAGATTCCCTATGTGCTTATTGTGTTAATAGCATTTTAGTGAGATTGTAAAGTCATACCTGAAAGTCAGAAGGCTGCGGGGAACGCCAGTGTCTCTGAGAGGAGCCAAGACCACAGCTGCCTTTTTGAGAGCTGCAGGAGGAGGTCCTATAATCCACTGAAGTGTCCGGTAAGAGCCAACTCGCTAGTAGTGGCTTTCAGTGGGCCTTTAAATTTAAAATTGGAATTTTAAATTTCCCGCGGAGTTTCTTGTTGAAACGTTGCAGAGGAAAAAAAGTCCTGTAGAATTCAGAGAAAGCGACAATTTCCCCATTCATTTGAGCGAGGATGAAAGATTCTTGGATGAGGAAAGTGAGAGTGAAGCACTAAAACAACAAAAAAAGAAAAGGCGACGGCAGTGTGAGCGATTCAGATGTTATTATACACATTTACTAGGATAATTCTGGAAGATTCCCAATCTGCTTATTGTGTTAATAGCATTTTAGTGAGATTATAAAGTCATACCTGAAAGTCGGAGGGCTGCGGGGAACGCCAGTGTCTCTGAGAGGAGCCAAGACCACAGCTGCCTTTTTGAGAGCTGCAGGAGGAGGTCCCATATTCCACTGAAGTCTCCGGTAAGAGCCAACTTAATTGGGCGGCATAGCTCGGTTGGTAGAGTGGCCGTGCCAGCAACTTGAGGGTTGCAGGTTCGATTCCCGCTTCCGCCATTCTAGTCACTGCCGTTGTGTCCTTGGGCAAGGCACTTTACACACCTGCTCCCAGTGCCACCCACACTGGTTGAAATGTAACTTAGATATTGGGTTTCACTATGTAAACCGCTTTGAGTCACTAGAGAAAAGCGCTATATAAATATATATATATATATCACTATTTTCCCATCCAAAACTTGCTGGTTGACGTAGAGAAACATGTTTGCTTGACCGTCCATCCATCCATTTTCTACCGCTTATTCCCTTTTGGGGGAATAAGCCTATCTCAGCTACAATCGTGCAGAAGGCGAGGTACACCCTGGACAAGTCGCCACCTCATTGCAGGGCCGTTCGCTTGACCGCTCTGTGTTAAAGCTTCACAGCAAACAAAGAAACACCGGCTGTGTTTCGGTTGCTAAAGGCAGCTGCAATCCGCCGCGTTCCACCTACAGCTTTCTTCTTTGACGTCTCCATTATTAATTGAACAAATTGCAAAAGGTTCAGCAACACAGATGTCCAAATTACTGTGTAATTATGCGATGAAAAGAGACGACTTTTCGCCGTCCGCTCCAACCTGAGACGTCACAAACACTCGTCATCGTTCCGCGACGTTTTCAACAAGAAACTCCGCGGGAAATTTAAAATTGTAATTTTAAATTTAAAGTCCTACTGAAAGCCACTACTAGCGACCACACAGTCTGATAGTTTATATATCAATGATGAAATATTAACATTGCAACACATGCCAATACGGCCGGGTTAGGTAACTAAATTAAAATTTAAAATTTTGGGCAAATTATCCTGCTGAAAACGTCGCGGTATGATGACGTCACGCATTGTAGAGGACGTTTTGTTCCAGCACCGTTCACAGCTATAAGTTGTCTCTTTTCATCGCATTATTCCACAGTATTATGGACAACTGTGTTGCTGAATATTTTGCAATTTGTTCAACTAATAATGGAGACATCAAAGAAGAAAGTCGTAGGCGGGAAGCGGTGTATTGCGGCCGCATTTAGCAACACAAACACAGCCGGTGTTTCACTGTTTACTCGAAACACCGGGTGAAAAAGCACATTTTATTTTCACCCGCATACAAAATCATTCTAACTTGGATTGTTTCCCTGGCTTGGAGACTCTCCTGAAGGACAGCGCAGCGAAGACCTTGGATAAGCTGAAGAAGATGGACTTTTATTTGTATTTACTGTATTTTTAAATAGGGTTAAAATCCAGATTAAGATTAGCAATTTATTGTCAAATTTTGAGTAAGGGCCCCGGGGTCCCTTTGGAGTGGAAAAGTTGGGCCACGAGGTCAAAAAGGTTAGGAAAGTGATCCCACTGCCGATATCGGCCGTGTTTTGTTTTTGAAAGCTTCATAGACTTCCAAACATTACACCAAACACTTAATAACCACTGTGACATCACAACATACCATGAGGACTTTAAACCAAATGTGCTAGCGCTATGCTAATTAGGGGCCGAAAGTCCCTTTGGGACAGAGGACCACATTGTATTTCTAAGGTTTTATTATTATTATACCGCCGCCTCTTCGAGCTGTAATTTGACCCCCTTAAAATGCTTCAAAACTCACCAAATTTGACACATCAGGACTGGCGAAAATTGCCATCTAATTAAAAAAACAAAACCCAAAACTCAAAATTGCGCCCCCTAGGAAAAAAAAACAGACAAAACTGCTTGTAACTTCCGGTAAGAATGTCGTAGAGACATGAAACGAAAACCTCTATGTAGGTCTGACTTAGACCTACATTTTATAAAATAACATCCTTCAGCAGAAATCAACAGGAAGTTGGCAAAAACCCCTTCAAAACAAAAGTTTCCTTCAAAAAATGTCATTTTTGCCTCTTTGAGCTGAAATTTGACCCCCTTAACCTGCTTCAAAACTCACCAAATTTAACACACACATCAGGACTGGTGAAAATTGCGATCTAATAAAAAACCAAACCCCAAAACTCAAAATTGCACTCTAGTGCCCCCTAGGAATAAAACATAGACAAAACTGCTCCTAGGAAGAAAACAGACAAAACTGCTTGTAACTTCTGGTAGGAATGTCGTAGAGACATGAAACAAAAACTTCTATGTGGGTCTCACTTAGACCTACATTTCATTGATTGACATCCTTCAGGAAAAATAAACAGGAAGTTGGCAATTACCCCTTCAAAACAAAAGTTTGTAAAAAACGATCACCTTGTTTCAAACATTATCTCCTCTGAGCGCGTTTGTTGTGTCGGTTTCAAACTCTCACAGGAAAGAGATTGAACCCTTCTGATTAAAAGTTGCGCAAAGAGTTTTTCCAACTGCTCCGGTTTTGATTTTACGAGCCTTCAAAGACTTCTGCGCTGCTGCTGCTTTGCTGCTGCCATCTCAAGATGGCCGCTTAAAAGCAGGAAGCACCAGCGTGACCACACAATGCAGAGAAGGTAGGTAATGTGCAGGTAAAGATATGTTTAATGGGTCTCTACAACATTCCTACCGGAAGTTACAAGCAGTTTTTTCTGTGTTTTTTTCCTAGTGGGTGCTAGAGCGCAATTTTGAGTTTTTATTTATTTAGTTTTTATTAGACGGAAATTTCCACCAGTCCTGATGTGTGTGTCCAGTTTGGTGAGTTTTGAAGCATTTTAAGGGGGTCAAATTTCAGCTCAAAGAGGCAAATATGACATTTTTTTTAGGAAACTTTTGTTTTGAAGGGGTTTTTGCCAACTTCCTTTTGATTTCTGCTGAAGGATGTTATTTTATGAAAGGTAGGTCTAAGTCAGACCTACATAGAGGTTTTTGTTTCATGTCTCTACGACATTCTTACCGGAAGTTACAAGCAGATTTGTCTGTGTTTTTTCCTAGGGGGCGCTAGAGCGCAATTTTGAGTTTTTTTTGTTTTTGTTTTATTAGATGGCAATTTTCGCCAGTCCTGATGTGTGTGTTAAATTTGGTGAGTTTTGAAGCATGTTAAGGGTGTCAAATTTCAGCTCAAAGAGGCAAAAATTACCTTTTTTTTTAGGAAACTTTTGTTTTGAAGGGTTTTTGCCAACTTCCCGTTGATTTCTGTTGAAGGATGTTAATTTATGAAATGTAGGTCTAAGTAAGACCTACATAGAAGTTTTTGTTTCATGTCTATACAACATTCTTACCGGAAGTTACAAGCAGTTTTGTCTGTGTTTTCTTCCCAAGAGCAGTTTTGTCTGTGTTTTTTCCTAGGGGGCGCTAGAGCGCAATTTTGATTTTTTTTGTTTTTGTTTTATTAGATGGCAATTTTCGCCAGTCCTGATGTGTGTGTTAAATTTGGTTAGTTTTGAAGCATGTTAAGGGGGTCAAATTTCAGCTCAAAGAGGCAAAAATGACATTTTTTTTCAGGAAACTTTTGTTTTGAAGGGGTTTTTGCCAACTTCCTGTTGATTTCTGCTGAAGGATGCCATTTTATGAAATGTAGGTCTAAGTAAGACCTACATAGAGGTTTCTGTTTCATGTGTCTACGACATTCTTACCGGAAGTTACAAGCAGTTTTGTCTGTGTTTTCTTCCCAAGAGCCGTTTTGTCTGTGGTTTTTCCTAGGGGCCGCTAGAGCGCAATTTAGATTTTTTTTTGTTTTTGTTTTATTAGATGGCAATTTTCGCCAGTCATGATGTGTGTGTTAAAATTGGTGAGTTTTGAAGCATGTTAAGGGGGTCAAATTACAGCTCAAAGAGGCAAAAATGACATTTTTTTTTAGGAAACTTTTGTTTTGAAGGGGTTTTTGCCAACTTCCTGTTGATTTCTGCTGAAGGATGCCATTTTATGAAATGTAGGTCTAAATAAGACCTACATAGAGGTTTCTGTTTCATGTCTCTACGACATTCCTACCGGAAGTTACAAGCAGTTTTGTCTGTGTTTTCTTCCCAAGAGCATTTTTGTCTGTGTTTTATTCCTAGGGGGCGCTAGAGCGCAATTTTGAGTTTTGGGTTTTTTTCATTTATTAGATGGCAATTTTCGCCAGTCCTGATGTGTTAAATTTGGTGAGTTTTGAAGCATGTTAAGGGGGTCAAATTACAGCTCAAAGAGGCAAAAATGACATTTTTTTTTAGGAAACTTTTGTTTTGAAGGGTTTTTTGCCAACTTCCTGTTGATTTCTGCTGAAGGATGCCAGTTTATGAAATGTAGGTCTAAGAAAGACCTACTCAGAGGTTTCTGTTTCATGTCTCTACGACATTCCTACCGGAAGTTACAAGCAGTTTTGTCTGTGTTTTCTTCCCAAGAGCCGTTTTGTCTGTGTTTTTTCCTAGGGGGCGCTAGAGCGCAATTTAGATTTTTTTTTTTGTTTTTGTTTTATTAGATGGCATTTTTCGCCAGTCCTGATGTGTGTGTTAAAATTGGTGAGTTTTGAAGCATGTTAAGGGGGTCAAATTACAGCTCAAAGAGGCAAAAAGGACATTTTTTTTTAGGAATCTTTTGTTTTGAAGGGGTTTTTGCCAACTTCCTGTTGATTTCTGCTGAAGGATGTTATCTTATGAAATGTAGGTCTAACTGAGACCTACATAGAGGTTTTTGCTTCATGTTTTTACAACATTCTTACCGGAAGTTACAAGCAGTTTTGTCTGTGTTTTCTTCCCAAGAGCAGTTTTGTCTGTGTTTTTTCCTAGGGGGCGCTAGAGCGCAATTTTGAGTTTTTTTTGTTTTTGTTTTATTTAATGGCAATTTTCGCCAGTCCTGATGTGTGTGTTAAATTTGGTGAGTTTTGAAGCATGTTAAGGGGGTCAAATTCCAGCTCAAAGTATAATAATAATAAAACCTTAGAAATACAATAGGGTCCTCTGTCCCAAAGAGACATTTGGTCCGTAATAAACATTTATTGTGCATAAATGTGCAGTAAAAAGTAAAAATGGTCGCTCAGTAAAGTATTAAAAGGGGCCAGAGTGTAAACATTGTGATGACAATCCTGTACTGCAGTACTTTGGCGCCCTCTACCTGGTCCTTGTGGTTCTACACCACTGGGCTCTTCTAGTCCAAGTTGCCAAAAGTATGGTGTCCACTCATCCAAATGATGAGAAGCAGGTGTCCTAATCATGTCCTCGCTCCAAAATATTCCAAAGACAACTATCAGCTTTATTATAAGAAAAGTGAAGATTTTGGGAACAACAGCAACTCAGTACATAAACTGACAGAGAGGATCAAAGACTTTCTGCACTTGCTACAGAGCTCCAAACGTTTTGTAACCTTCCAATTAGCCCACGTCCAGTACGCAGATAGGTTCATGGAATGGGTTTCCATGGCCGGGTAACTGCATCTAAGCCACACATCACCAAGTCCAATGCAAAGTGTGACATGCAGTGGTGGAAAGCACGTCACCACTGGACTCTGGAGCAGTGAAGACGCCTTCTCTGGACTGACGAGTCACACTTTTCCATCTGGCAATCTTTGATACCCAGTCCAGGATACCAAAACATTTTGGACAATTCCATGCTCTCCAACCTTGTGGGAACAGTTTGGAGCGGGCCCCTTCCTCTACCACAAAGCACAAAGTAAGGTCCATAAAGAATTGGATGACAAGAGTGTAGTGTGGGCGAACTTGACTGGCCTGCACAGAGTCCTGACCTGAACTGGATAGAACACCTTTGGGAGGAATTAGAATGGAGACTGAGAGCCAGGCCTGCTGGTGAGTTTGACCTCACCAATACACTTTTGGAAGGGTGGGGGATCATTTTTGGAAGGATGGGGGATCATGCCTACCTTGTGGACAGCCTTCCTGGAAGAGTTGCAAAGGTCATATTGACCCCTGTGAGATGGCACTTCAAGGTCAAATGTGAGTCAAGGCAAGTGGCCAAATACCTTTGGCAATATAGTGTACTAGTAGTTTAGATGTAAAACAATAATTGGATTTTGTTATATTTATATATTGTTATTCACACATAAACACTGAAATGTATTATTTATATATTGTTTTTTACAGTCAAACACTGATGTTAATTAGTCATTTATTGTTATTTACAGATAAACACTGACACATATTTATGTATTGTTATTAACAGATAAACACTGACATTTATTATTTATATATTGTTTTTTAAAGATAAACACTGACATTATTTATTCATATATTGTTATTTACAGATAAATACTGACATTTACTATTCATATATTGTTATTTACAGATAAACAATGACATTTATTTATATATTGTTATTTACAGATAAACACTGACATTTATTATTGTTATTTACAAATATTAACCGACACATATTTATGTATTGTTATTAACAGATTTAACACTGACATTTATTATTTATATATTGTTATTTACAGATAAATGCTGACATTTATTATTTATATATTGTTTTTTACAGTCAAACACTGATGTTAATTAGTCATTTATTGTTATTTATAGATCAACACTGACACATATTTATGTATTGTTCTTAACAGATAAACACTGACATTTATTATTTATATATTGTTTTTTACAGTCAAACACTGACGTTAATTAGTCATATATTGTTATTTACAGATAAACACTGACATGTATTATTTATATATTGTTATTTACAGATCAACACTGACATTTATTATTTGTATATTGTTTTTAACAGTCAAACACTGACGTGAATTAGTCATATATTGTTATTTACAGATAAACAGTGACACATATTTATGTATTGTTCTTAACAGATAAACACTGACATTTATTATTTATATATTGTTTTTTACAGTCAAACACTGACGTTAATTAGTCATATATTGTTATTACAGATAAACACTGACATGTATTATTTATATATTGTTATTTACAGATCAACACTGACATTTATTATTTATATATTGTTTTTTACAGTCAAACACTGACGTGAATTAGTCGTATGTTGTTATTTACAGATAAACACTGACACATATTTATGTATTGTTATTAACAGATAAACACTGACATTTATTATATATATATATTGTTATTTAAAGATAAACACTGACATTTATTATTTATATATTGTTTTTACAGTCAAACACTGACGTTAATTAGTCATATATTGTTATTTACAGATAAACACTGACACATATTTATGTATTGTTCTTAACAGATAAACACTGACATTTTTTATTTATATATTGTTTTTACAGTCAAATACTGACATTAATTATTCATACATTGTTATTTACAGATAAACACTGACGTGTATTCTTTATATATTGTTATTTACAGATAAATACGAAAATGTATTATTCATTTATTGTTATTTAAAGTTAAACACTGACATTTATTGATATATTGTCATTTATAGATAAACACTGACATTTGTTATTGTTATTTACAAATAATCACTGACACATATTTATGTACTATTGACGGATAAACGCTAAAATTTATTATTTATATATTGTTATTTACAGATAAACACTGACATGTTATATTTATATATTGTTAACATTGCCATGAATTATTCATATATTTTTATTTACAGATACACACTGACATATATTATTAATATATTGTTATTTACAGATAAACAATACAGATAAAATATTTACTTATAAAAGACTTACCGAATAAGACTGACATTTATTATTATTATTCATATATCTTTATTTTCAGATAATAACGGACAAATATTTATGTATTGTTATTGACGGATAACCACTGACATTTATTATTTATATATTGTTTTTTGCCGTCAAACACTGACGTTAATAGTCATATATTGTTATTTACAGATAAACACTGACACATATTTATGTATTGTTATTAACAGATAAACACTGACATTTATTATTTATATATTGTTATTTAAAGATAAACACTGACATTATTTATTCATATATTGTTATTTACAGATAAATACTGACATTTACTATTCATATATTATTTACAGATAAACACTGACATTTATTTATATATTGTTATTTACAGATAAAAACTGACATGTATTATTGTTATTTACAGATATTAACCGACACATATTTATTTATTGTTAGTAACAGATTTAACACTGACATTTCTTACTTATATATGGTTATTTACAGATAAACGCTGACATTTTTAATATAATGTGATTCAGACAATGCATTTTATTATTGTTATTATTTACACATTGTTAATTACAGATAATCACTGACACATATTTATGTACTATTTACAGATAAACGCTAAAATGTAATATTTGTATATTGTTTTGCCAGATAAACACTGACATTTAATATTGATTTATTGTTATTTACATACAAACACTGACATTTATTAATGTTATTTATATATTGTTATTTACAGAGAATCACAGACACATATTAATGTATTATCGACAGATAAACACTGACATGTATTATTTATATATTGTTATTTACAGATCAAAACTGACATGTATTATTAATATATTGTTATTTACAGATAAAGAATACAGATAAAATATCTACATACAAAAGACTTACAGATTAAGACTGAGATTTATTATTATTGTTTACATATTTTTATTTTCAGATAATCTCTGACAAATATTTATATATTGTTATTTATAGATACACGATGACCTTAATGACGTCACCAAAGTTCCCAATCAGTCAAACACTCTTCCCGGCCAGCAGAAGGCGCCCGCCGCCCGTGCACAACATCCGGGTGTGTGGGACAATGTTTGTCTCGCAAACCTTCACGAAGAAAAGAAACCACACGAAAACAAACATCCTCACAAGACAAACTATTCCCACCAACATAAGTTCCGTGGGCTGTGAGTGGAATAAAGCGCACAATAAACCTTATTGACAAATTATCTGCTGACATTACACACGGGAGCGGACGTGACGTCACCTACCTCGCCCCCAGGCCGGAAGTTACTGGACCAGAGCGCGCTGTCACACCAAGTTTCTTCCCCCCATTTATTTCCGGGGTCATGATTAATACAGACGTTTTGTTAACGCAATATTATAAAAATATAACGCTATATTATAAACATACAGACGTTTTGTTAACACTATATTATAAAAAGAAATAAAAAAATAAAATACAAACACAAGCTATAGGATGACGTATTTACTTCTGGGGTCACGTTTCCTCTTATGTCATCCCCTAGCTTGTGTTTGTAAATTGTTTTTTTTACAAATTGTTTATAATATAGCGTTAACAAAACGTCTGTATTAATTATGACCCCGGATGTAAATGGGGGGAGAGAGAGAGAAGAAATTTGGTGTGACAGCGCCAAGGCAACCGGAACAGGAAATGACATCACCGTGTCACCGTTCTCTCTATGAAAATAAAATGAAAACTAAAATATAGACTGCTCATAAACAAAACATAATATAAATATTTCAGAACATAATATACATATTTGGTAAACAAAACATGATATACATATTCTGGAACATAATATAAATATTTAGGAACATGATATAAATATTTAGGAACATTATATACATATTTGGAACACAAATTAATTATTGGTGAAATTAAAACAATTGAAATACCAACTAGTTCCACATGTGTGTGTTTTTTGTATTTGTGTGTCTGCTTATGTGTGTTTGTGTACACGTGCACATGTGTGTATGCCTGTGTGTGTTTGTGTATGCTTGTGTGTGTTTGTGTACACGTGCACATGTGTGTATGCCTGTGTGTGTTTGTGTATGCCTGTGTGTGTTTGTGTACACTTGCACATGTGTGTATGCCTGTGTGTGTTTGTGTATGCTTGTGTGTGTTTGTGTACACGTGCACGTGTGTGTATGCATGTGTGTGCGTTTGTTTACACGTGCACGTGTGTGTATGCCTTTGTGTGCTTGTGTGTGTGTTTGTGTATGCTTGTGTGTGTTTGTGTACACGTGCACATGTGTGTATGCCTGTGTGTGTTTGTGTATGCCTGTGTGTGTTTGTGTACACTTGCACATGTGTGTATGCCTGTGTGTGTTTGTGTATGCTTGTGTGTGTTTGTGTACACGTGCACGTGTGTGTATGCCTGTGTGTGCGTTTTTTTACACATGCACGTGTGTGTATGCCTTTGTGTGCTTGTGTGTGTGTTTGTGTATGCCTGTGTGTGTTTGTGTACACGTGCATGTGTATGTATGCCTTTGTGTGTGTGTTTGTGTATGCCTGTGTGTGTTTGTGTACACTTGCACATGTGTGTATGCGTGTGTGTGTTTGTGTATGCCTGTGTGTGTTTGTGTACACTTGCACATGTGTGTATGCCTGTGTGTGTTTGTGCATGCTTGTGTGTGTTTGTGTACACGTGCACGTGTGTGTATGCCTTTGTGTTTGTGTGTTTGTGTACACTTGCACATGTGTGTATGCTTGTGTGTGTTTATGTATGCTTGTGTGTGCTTGTGTACATGTGCACGCGTGTGTATGCCTGTGTCTGTTTGTGTACATTTGTACCTGTGTGTTTGTGTACATGTCAACGTGAGTGTAAGCCTGTGTGTGTTTGTGTATGCCTGTGTGTGTTTGTGTACACGTGCACGTGTGTGTATGCCTGTGTCTGTTTGTGTATGCTTGTGTGTGTTTGTGTACACGTGCACGCGTGTGTATGCCTGTGTGTGTTTCTGTATGCTTGTGTGTGTTTGTGTACACGTGCACGTGTGTGTACGCGTGTGTGTGTTTGTGTACACTTGCACACGTGTGTATGCCTGTGTGTGTTTGTGTATGCTTGTGTGTGTTTGTGTACATGTGCACGTGTGTGTATGCCTTAGTGTGTGTTTGTGTACATTTGTACCTGTGTGTTTGTGTACATGTCAACGTGAGTGTAAGCCTGTGTGTGTTTGTGTATGCCTGTGTGTGTTTGTGTACACGTGCACGTGTGTGTATGCCTGTGTCTGTTTGTGTATGCTTGTGTGTGTTTGTGTACACGTGCACGCGTGTGTATGCCTGTGTGTGTTTCTGTATGCTTGTGTGTGTTTGTGTACACGTGCACGTGTGTGTACGCGTGTGTGTGTTTGTGTACACTTGCACGTGTGTGTATGCCTGTGTCTGTTTGTGTATGCTTGTGTGTGTTTGTGTACACGTGCACGCGTGTGTATGCCTGTGTGTGTTTCTGTATGCTTGTGTGTGTTTGTGTACACGTGCACGTGTGTGTACGCGTGTGTGTGTTTGTGTACACTTGCACACGTGTGTATGCCTGTGTGTGTTTGTGTATGCTTGTGTGTGTTTGTGTACACGTGCACGTGTGTGTACGCGTGTGTGTGTTTCTGTATGCTTGTGTGTGTTTGTGTACACGTGCACGTGTGTGTACGTGTGTGTGTGTTTGTGTACACTTGCACACGTGTGTATGCCTGTGTGTGTTTGTGTATGCTTGTGTGTGTTTGTGTACACGTGCACGTGTGTGTACGCGTGTGTGTGTTTGTGTACACTTGCACACGTGTGTATGCCTGTGTGTGTTTGTGTATGCTTGTGTGTGTTTGTGTACACGTGCACGTGTGTGTACGCGTGTGTGTGTTTGTGTACACTTGCACACGTGTGTATGGCTGTGTGTGTTTGTGTATGCTTGTGTGTGTTTGTGTACATGTGCATGTGTGAGTATGCCTGTGTGTGTGCTGGTGTACACGTGCACGTGTGTGTATGCCTTTGTGTGTGTGTTTGTGTACATGTGTGTTTGAGTACATGTCAACGTGAGTGTATGCCTGTGTGTGTTTGTGTATGCCCGTGTGTGTTTGTGTACACGTGCACATGTGTGTATGCCTGTGTGTGTTTGTGTATGCCTGTGTGTGTTTGTGTATGCTCGTGTGTATTTGTGTACAAACACACACAGGGATAGGCCCCAGGGATAGGCCCCTCCCACTTCCAAAGGGAATAGGCCCCTCCCACCTCCAAAGGGAATAGGCCCCTCCCACCTCCAAAGACATGCACCAGGGGATCGGTTGATTGGCAACACTGTTGTCTATCTGTATTGACCCTGTGATGAGGGGCGACTTGTCCAGGGTGTACGCCGCCTTCCGCCAGAATGCAGCTGAGATAGACTCTAGCAGGAACAGGAGGCGGAAGGCGGGGTCGCCACCTCATCACAGACAACATTCACACACCTTCACATAACTTTTCAATGAGTTCCTGCTCGACAGCTCACTTGACGCACGGGATTGATTGAGGAAGCGTGTGCACATTCCTGCTCTCCGCCACACGCCCGCGTTGTTCTCACCTCACACAATGAAAGGTGTGCCCGTCAGCACATGACTTCTTTATTATTGACATCTTTCACCAGAGCACCATGATTGGTGCGGGGTGTCCAAAGTGCGGCCCGCAGGTCATTTTTTGAACAACCCCACGACACATTCTCAAAAATAGGATTAAAAAAATACAAACATAAAAGTGGTACAAAAGAGCAAACAGGTGAAATGTAACGAGAAAATGTTGCAATGTTGACTCTTTAAAAAAAAATTGTGACTAAAAATCAATGTCATTATGAATTATTGACCTATTCAGGACTCCGATTACGTCACATTAAATATTCCACTTTGAGATCTTTTGGGGTAAAATGTTGAGTATTTTATGTCTGCCACACATCAAACAAAAAACATAAACAACAATACAACATAAAATTGACAGATAGATCTGAAGTTGATCTTGAGATTATTGTGTTAAAAATAAAACCAATTTTTTTTTAATTTTTTAACACTTTAAAGCAGTGGTCCCCAACCTTTTTGTATCCGCGGCCCGGTCAACGCTTAATAATTTGTCCCGCGGCCCGGGGGAGGGGAGTTGTCTTTTTTTATTTATTTTTTTTTTCTTCTTTGTCATAAAAAAGGGAGGTTTTTGTGGTTTTTGCACGAATTGTAAGTGTATATTGTGTTTTTTATGTTGATTTGATAAAAAAAACAAACAAAAAAAAACTTTTTTAATTTTTTTTTTTTAATGAAAAACTCTTCTGTGGCCCGGTACCAATCGGGCCAGGACCCGGTACCGAGCCGCAGAATAATTTTTTTTATAAAAAAAAAAAAAATGGGGGTTGGGGGCCACTGCTTTAAAGAGTAGGACCCATTTGGATCCCCTAATAATTTTAGTGTGATTTTTTTGAAGTGTCATTGCTCAAAAAATAATATTCACTTAAAATCGATATTTTTCTGACTTATTGACCTTTTTAAAGCTACACTTATTATATCATCTAAAATATGCGGGTTCATCCGAGGATGTCGTAGTCATAGTGGTTTGTACAGCCCTTTGAGACATTTGTGATTTAGGGCTATATAAATAAACATTGATTGATTGATTGATATTCCACTTAAAAATGTTAATAGGTGAAAATATTGCATATTTGATGTTTTTTCTATAAAAAAATGGTTTTCTTTGACAAAAAGACCAAACATCTTAATTTTTTTTCAATGTTACGTTGAACGATAGGCCTAATGTTGATCTACAGATTTAAGCCCATAATAATAATTCTAAATAATGACACATTTTTTATGTTTTTTTTTACCAAAACCCTGAGTGGAGGCCTGAATGGGTATGAGTTTTCTTTGCCCTTTTGTGGGTTCTTCCGAGGATGTCGTAGTCGTAATGGTTTGTACAGACCTTTGAGACATTTGTGATTTAGGGCTATATAAAAAACATATTGATTGATTGATTGATTGATACTCCACTTAAAAATGTTAATGGGTAAAAATATTGCATATTTTGTGTTTTTTCTATAAAAAATGGTTTTCTTTGACAAGAAGAGCAAAGATCTTCATTTTTTTTCAATGTTAAATCGAACGATAGGCCTAATGTTGATCTACAGATTTAAGCCCATAATAATAATACTAAATAATGACAAATATTTAATATTTTTTTGACCAAGACCCTGAGTGGAGACCTAAATGTATATTTCATATAAATATATTGTATTGGTTTTTAAAATAAAAATATCAAAATGGCCCCCGCTTGTTTTGATTTTTCAGTGTGCGGCCCTCAGTGGAAAACGTTTGGACACCCCTGGTGTGGGTAGCAAGAGTCGGGTCAGGCTGGTACCAGGTCTAGGATGGCACGGTTTCAGTTGTTCTTGATTGCTTTGATGTACTTTAAGAAACTAGAATCCGCTCGGTTTTCATCGTCAAAGTCTGAGCAGAGCCAACCATACATTTTACACATTTTCATCATCCTTTTGCAAAGATTGAAACAATAGCCTTTTAGCCATGCCAACCAAACAGGAAGCGTCTTCTACTGTCTATCTCAGTTTGAAGCTCAGATTTCATGGTAAAGGGTTTGTATTAACATTGTATATAGATTTTAATTATAAGGGAAATGCTAAAATATGTGACTCATAGTCTATTTGTTTTCCCGTAACTATTGCATTTCAAATGGCTTGAACTTCAGCATGAAACAATTTTGCAAACTGATTGCCCTTTGACGTAGAAATGAGGTCGGTTGGGAGTGAAATTGGAGGGGGTTGGACCTGAGAGTTGTTTCTAGAGTTTGGGATGATTTCGTAGAACATATTGCCTTGTTGAAACACATTGAACTTTTCTTTGTAAAGCTCATAATGAACTCAAAAGCTTTGACTTGCGGCATTTCCGTTGGGCTGCGCGGCACTCCCGTTTCTGTGCCCAGACCGTGTCTTCATTTCCCCTTGGGGTCTTTTATAGGCTCTTAACCATTCTGACCTTGACAGGAACAATGGTGTCTGAAACATTTCTGACACGTCAAGACATCCTCAAAATTAACGTGGGGGTGTTTTCAAACAGGTACCCCGGAGATCTACGTTCCCATCCTCACCTATGGTCATGAGCTTTGGGTTGTGACCTAAAGGATAAGATCACGGGTACAAGATCTATGTTCCCATCCTCACCTATGGTCATGAGCTTTGGGTTGTGACCTAAAGGACAAGCTCATGGTTAAAAGATCTATGTTCGCATCCTCACCTATGGTCAAGAGCTTTGGGTTATGACCAAAAGGACAGGATCACGGGTAGAAGATCTATGTTCCCAACCTCATTTATGGTCAAGGGCTTTGGGTTATGACTGTAAGGACAAGATCACGGGTACAAGATCTATGTTCCCATCCTCACCTATGGTCAAGAGCTTTGGGTTATGACCTATAGGATAAGATCACAGGTATAAGATCTACGTTCCCATCCTCACCTATGGTCAAGAGCTTTGGGTTGTGACCAAAAGGATAAGATCACAGGTATAAGATCTACGTTCCCATCCTCACCTATGGTCAAGAGCTTTGGGTTGTGACCAAAAGGATAAGATCACAGTTATAAGATCTACGTTCCCATTGTCACCTATGGTCGAGCTTTGGGTTGTGGCCAAAAGGACAAGATCACGGGTACAAGATCTATGTTCCGTCCTCACCTATGGTCAAGAGCTTTGGGTTATGACCAAAAGGACAAGATCACGGGTACAAGATCTATGTTCCCATCCTCACCTATGGTCAAGAGCTTTGGGTTGTGACCAAAAGGACAAGATCACGGGTACAAGATCTATGTTCCCATCCTCACCTATGGTCAAGAGCTTTGGGTTGTGACCAAAAGGACAAGTTCACGGGTACAAGATCTATGTTCCCATCCTCACCTATGGTCATGAGCTTTGGGTTGTGACCGTAAGGACAAAATCACGGGTACAAGATCTATGTTCCCATCCTCACCTATGGTCAAGAGCTTTGGGTTATGACCAAAAGGACAAGATCCCGGGTAAAAGATCTATGTTCCCATCCTCACCTATGGTCAAGAGCTTTGGGTTGTGACCTAAAGGATAAGATCACGGGTACAAGATCTATGTTCCCATCCTCACCTATGGTCATGAGCTTTGGGTTGTGACCTAAAGGACAAGCTCATGGTTAAAAGATCTATGTTCACATCCTCACCTATGGTCAAGAGCTTTGGGTTATGACCAAAAGGACAGGATCACGGGTAGAAGATCTATGTTCCCAACCTCATTTATGGTCAAGGGCTTTGGGTTATGACTGTAAGGACAAGATCACGGGTACAAGATCTATGTTCCCATCCTCACCTATGGTCAAGAGCTTTGGGTTATGACCAATAGGATAAGATCACAGGTATAAGATCTACGTTCCCATCCTCACCTATGGTCAAGAGCTTTGGGTTGTGACCAAAAGGATAAGATCACAGGTATAAGATCTACGTTCCCATCCTCACCTATGGTCAAGAGCTTTGGGTTGTGACCAAAAGGATAAGATCACAGTTATAAGATCTACGTTCCCATTGTCACCTATGGTCGAGCTTTGGGTTGTGGCCAAAAGGACAAGATCACGGGTACAAGATCTATGTTCCGTCCTCACCTATGGTCAAGAGCTTTGGGTTATGACCAAAAGGACAAGATCACGGGTACAAGATCTATGTTCCGTCCTCACCTATGGTCATGATCTTTGGGTTGTGACCAAAAGGACAAGTTCACGGGTACAAGATCTATGTTCCCATCCTCACCTATGGTCAAGAGCTTTGGGTTGTGACCAAAAGGACAAGTTCACGGGTACAAGATCTATGTTCCCATCCTCACCTATGGTCATGATCTTTGCGTTGTGACCAAAAGGACAAGATCACGGGTACAAGATCTATGTTCCGTCCTCACCTATGGTCAAGAGCTTTGGGTTATGACCAAAAGGACAAGATCACGGGTACAAGATCTATGTTCCGTCCTCACCTATGGTCATGATCTTTGGGTTGTGACCAAAAGGACAAGTTCACGGGTACAAGATCTATGTTCCCATCCTCACCTATGGTCAAGAGCTTTGGGTTGTGACCAAAAGGACAAGTTCACGGGTACAAGATCTATGTTCCCATCCTCACCTATGGTCATGATCTTTGCGTTGTGACCAAAAGGACAAGATCACGGGTACAAGATCTATGTTCCCATCCTCACCTATGGTCATGAGCTTTGGGTTGTGACCGTAAGGACAAAATCACGGGTACAAGATCTATGTTCCCATCCTCACCTATGGTCAAGAGCTTTGGGTTATGACCAAAAGGACAAGATCACGGGTAAAAGATCTATGTTCCCATCCTCACCTATGGTCAAGAGCTTTGGGTTGTGACCAAAAGGACAAGATCACGGGTACAAGATCTATGTTCCCATCCTCACCTATGGTCAAGGGCTTTGGGTTATGACTGTAAGGACTAGATCACGGGTACAAGATCTATGTTCCCATCCTCACCTATGGTCAAGAGCTTTGGGTTGTGACCAAAAGGATAAGATCACAGGTATAAGATCTACGTTCCCATCCTCACCTATGGTCAAGAGCTTTGGGTTGTGACCAAAAGGATAAGATCACAGGTATAAGATCTACGTTCCCATCCTCACCTATGGTCGAGCTTTGGGTTGTGGCCAAAAGGACAAGATCACGGGTACAAGATCTATGTTCCGTCCTCACCTATGGTCAAGAGCTTTGGGTTATGACCAAAAGGACAAGATCACGGGTACAAGATCTATGTTCCCATCCTCACCTATGGTCAAGAGCTTTGGGTTGTGACCAAAAGGACAAGATCACGGGTACAAGATCTATGTTCCCATCCTCACCTATGGTCATGATCTTTGCGTTGTGACCAAAAGGACAAGATCACGGGTACAAGATCTATGTTCCCATCCTCACCTATGGTCATGATCTTTGCGTTGTGACCAAAAGGACAAGATCACGGGTACAAGATCTATGTTCCCATCCTCACCTATGGTCATGAGCTTTGGGTTGTGACCGTAAGGACAAAATCACGGGTACAAGATCTATGTTCCCATCCTCACCTATGGTCAAGAGCTTTGGGTTGTGACCAAAAGGACAAGATCACGGGTACAAGATCTATGTTCCCATCCTCACCTATGGTCAAGAGCTTTGGGTTGTGACCTAAAGGACAAGATCACGGGTACAAGATCTATGTTCCCATCCTCACCTATGGTCAAGAGATTTGGGTTGTGACCAAAAGGACAAGATCACGGGTACAAGATCTATGTTCCCATCCTCACCTATGGTCAAGAGCTTTGGGTTGTGACCAAAAGGATAAGATCACAGGTATAAGATCTACGTTCCCATTGTCACCTATGGTCGAGCTTTGGGTTGTGGCCAAAAGGACAAGATCACGGGTACAAGATCTATGTTCCGTCCTCACCTATGGTCAAGAGCTTTGGGTTATGACCAAAAGGACAAGATCACGGGTACAAGATCTATGTTCCCATCCTCACCTATGGTCAAGAGCTTTGGGTTGTGACCTAAAGGACAAGATCACGGGTACAAGATCTATGTTCCCATCCTCACCTATGGTCAAGAGATTTGGGTTGTGACCAAAAGGACAAGATCACGGGTACAAGATCTATGTTCCCATCCTCACCTATGGTCAAGAGCTTTGGGTTGTGACCAAAAGGATAAGATCACAGGTATAAGATCTACGTTCCCATTGTCACCTATGGTCGAGCTTTGGGTTGTGGCCAAAAGGACAAGATCACGGGTACAAGATCTATGTTCCCATCCTCACCTATGGTCAAGAGCTTTGGGTTGTGACCAAAAGGACAAGTTCACGGGTACAAGATCTATGTTCCCATCCTCACCTATGGTCATGATCTTTGCGTTGTGACCAAAAGGACAAGATCACGGGTACAAGATCTATGTTCCCATCCTCACCTATGGTCATGATCTTTGCGTTGTGACCAAAAGGACAAGATCACGGGTACAAGATCTATGTTCCCATCCTCACCTATGGTCATGAGCTTTGGGTTGTGACCAAAAGGACAAGATCACGGGTACAAGATCTATGTTCCCATCCTCACCTATGGTCATGATCTTTGCGTTGTGACCAAAAGGACAAGATCACGGGTACAAGATCTATGTTCCCATCCTCACCTATGGTCATGATCTTTGCGTTGTGACCAAAAGGACAAGATCACGGGTACAAGATCTATGTTCCCATCCTCACCTATGGTCATGAGCTTTGGGTTGTGACCGTAAGGACAAAATCACGGGTACAAGATCTATGTTCCCATCCTCACCTATGGTCAAGAGCTTTGGGTTGTGACCAAAAGGACAAGATCACGGGTACAAGATCTATGTTCCCATCCTCACCTATGGTCAAGAGCTTTGGGTTGTGACCTAAAGGACAAGATCACGGGTACAAGATCTATGTTCCCATCCTCACCTATGGTCAAGAGATTTGGGTTGTGACCAAAAGGACAAGATCACGGGTACAAGATCTATGTTCCCATCCTCACCTATGGTCAAGAGCTTTGGGTTGTGACCAAAAGGATAAGATCACAGGTATAAGATCTACGTTCCCATTGTCACCTATGGTCGAGCTTTGGGTTGTGGCCAAAAGGACAAGATCACGGGTACAAGATCTATGTTCCGTCCTCACCTATGGTCAAGAGCTTTGGGTTATGACCAAAAGGACAAGATCACGGGTACAAGATCTATGTTCCCATCCTCACCTATGGTCAAGAGCTTTGGGTTGTGACCTAAAGGACAAGATCACGGGTACAAGATCTATGTTCCCATCCTCACCTATGGTCAAGAGATTTGGGTTGTGACCAAAAGGACAAGATCACGGGTACAAGATCTATGTTCCCATCCTCACCTATGGTCAAGAGCTTTGGGTTGTGACCAAAAGGATAAGATCACAGGTATAAGATCTACGTTCCCATTGTCACCTATGGTCGAGCTTTGGGTTGTGGCCAAAAGGACAAGATCACGGGTACAAGATCTATGTTCCCATCCTCACCTATGGTCAAGAGCTTTGGGTTGTGACCAAAAGGACAAGTTCACGGGTACAAGATCTATGTTCCCATCCTCACCTATGGTCATGATCTTTGCGTTGTGACCAAAAGGACAAGATCACGGGTACAAGATCTATGTTCCCATCCTCACCTATGGTCATGAGCTTTGGGTTGTGACCGTAAGGACAAAATCACAGGTACAAGATCTATGTTCCCAACCTCACTTATGGTCAAGAGCTTTGGGTTGTGACCAAAAGGACAAGATCACGGGTACAAGATCTATGTTCCCATCCTCACCTATGGTCAAGAGCTTTGGGTTGTGACCTAAAGGACAAGATCACGGGTACAAGATCTATGTTCCCATCCTCACCTATGGTCAAGAGATTTGGGTTGTGACCAAAAGGACAAGATCACGGGTACAAGATCTATGTTCCCATCCTCACCTATGGTCAAGAGCTTTGGGTTATGACCTAAAGGACAAGATCACAGGTACAAAATCTATGTTCCCAACCTCACTTATGGTCAAGGGCTTTGGGTTATGACCAAAAGGACAAGATCACGGGTACAAGATCTATGTTCCCAACCTCACTTATGGTCAAGAGCTTTGGGTTATGACCAAAAGGACAAGATCACGGGTAAAAGATCTATGCTCCCATTCTCACCTATGGTCAAGAGCTTTGGGTTGTGACCAAAAGGACAAGATCACAGGTACAAGATCTATGTTCCCATCCTCACCTATGGTCAAGAGCCTTGGGTTATGACCGTAAGGACAAGATCACAGGTACAAGATCTATGTTCCCATCCTCACCTATGGTCAAGAGCCTTGGGTTATGACCGTAAGGACAAGATCACAGGTACAAGATCTATGTTCCCATCCTCACCTATGGTCAAGAGCCTTGGGTTATGACCGTAAGGACAAGATCACAGGTACAAGATCTATGTTCCCATCCTCACCTATGGTCAAGAGCCTTGGGTTATGACCGTAAGGACAAGATCACAGGTACAAGATCTATGTTCCCATCCTCACCTATGGTCAAGAGCCTTGGGTTATGACCGTAAGGACAAGATCACGGGTACAAGTGGCCAAAATGAGTTTCCTCCGCCGTGTGGCGGGTCTCTCCCTTAGAGATAGGGTGAGAAGCTCTGCCATCCGGGAGGAACTCAAAGTAAAGCCACTGCTCCTCCACATGGAGAGGAGTCAGATGAGGTGGTTTGGGCATCTGGTCAGGATGCCACCCGAACGCCTCCCTAGGGAGGTGTTTAGGCCACGTACGACCGGTAGGAGGCCACGAGGAAGACCCAGGATACGTAGGGAAGACTATGTCTCCCGGCTGGCCTGGGAACGCCTCGGGATCCGGGAAGAGCTGGATGAAGTGGCTGGGGAGAAAAAAGTCTGGGCTTCCCTGCCCCGGCGACCCGACCTCGGATAAGTAGAAGAAGACGGATGGATGGATGGTGTTTTCAAACCTGATCATTTCCCACAAACTGTGTGCGTACGCTATCATATATGAGTCTTCCCCTAATAACCACAGACCCAACTGTTGTTTTGGGTCTAACAGACACCCAGGAAGGATCCGATAAAGCAGCAGCGACAACATTCACATTCGGAATAACGAGACCCTTAGAAGTTATCAAGTTAAGAGTGTGGGCTCGTTTACATGCTGAGTTAGACCACGTCCACGTACTCATCTAGGTTCCCTGTGTTGCCCAAACATTGTATCAACAGTCCAGTATCCCAATATCTTTTTAAATTTATTGTATTAGGTTTCATTTTTATTTCATTTCTTTTCTAATACTATTATTAGCCTTTGTATTTGTACCATTGAGGCAAATGTGGGTGGGGTGTGATTGACATTTGTCATCGTCCCTTTCACTTTCGCACACGCTTCACACCCTGCTTTGTTTTAGTTGAATTATTGGATATGTTTATTGTTCGGAAGGTAAAGAACTCACTATTGGACACAGACGGATTAGATAGGATTTGAGGAAGACAAAAAGAAGCAAAACCAGATGACAACATTCAGTTGAGTCACTTTATTGCGGTAAGGCAGCACGGGATAGAAGCTAAAAACACAACAAACGAACCAGGAGAACCGGTCTTTTCCCAGCTCATGTCTTCTCAGCGTGTGCACACATCCTGTTAGTGCACACACATTTAAAGGACAGAATACTATCAATACCCTAGTTATGAAAAACATTCTTATTTTTACAAGAAGTGTTGACAAAGGGATTGGGGCCTATCTACTTTTACTGGGAAAAGACCAGAATATCCCAAAGTACCTAAAAAGGGAACATTTTCTTCTTAAAGTCGTACCCCAGATAATCCCAGGGTCCCAAAGAGCCACCTTCAACTTGAAAGTCCTCAAGTTGGTTTCATTGACGACCTCAAATAGTCCCGTGGTCTCAGAGTACCCCAGAAAAGACTCCCTTCCCTATAAAGTCCCAGAACGCCCAAACTAGTTCCAGTCCCTCAAAGTACCACAAAAAGGACCGCCTTCCCCGTCAAGGTCCCAAAATAATCACAATGTCACAAAGTACCCCATGAAGGACCATTTCCCCTAAAAGTGCCAAATGTCCCCAAATAATCCCAAAGTAACCCAACAAGGACTATATTTCCCCTAAAAGTCATGAATAATTGAAAATAGTCCCAATGTCTCGACATAATTCCAATGTCCCAAATTACCCCACAAAGACCATCTTTGACTCAAATGTCCCAAAGGATCTCATAGTCTCAAAGTTCCAGAGGTCCACAGAAACAACGGTCCACCCCCTGACGGTCCCAGAAAACCCGTAATAGTCCCAATACCCCAAAATGACCGTCTTCCCCCTTAAGGACCCAAAATAGTCCCAAAGGACCCAAACAAGGACCGTATTGTGCCTAAAAATCCTGAATGATTGCAAATAGTACCAATGTCTCTAAGTGGCCTAAAAAAACACCTTTCCCTTTAAGGACCAAACATCGCTTTAATGTCCCAAAGTACCCCACAAAGGACCATCTTCCACTTAAAAGTCCCAAAGGACCTCAAATAGTCCCAAAGTCCCAGAGGATCTCAGAAAGGACCATCTTTTCTACAGGTCCCAGAAGACCAAAAATAGTCCCAGTGTCTCAAAGTATCACAAAAAGTACCGTCTTCTCCCTTAAGGAACCAAAATAGTGACAATGTACCAAAGTACCCACCAAAAAACATCTTCACCTAAAAGTTTCAAAGGCCCCCCAAAACTCCCAAGGTCACAAAGTAACCCAACAAGGACCGTATTCTCCCTAGAAGTCCTGAATGGTTGCAAAGAGTTCCAACGTCTCAAATGATCTTAAATATGACCAACTTCCCCCATCAGCAAACAAAATAGTTCCAATGTCTCAAAGTATCCCACAAAGGACCATCTACCCCTTAAAAGCCCCGAAGAACCTCAAATAGTCTCAACTTCACAGAGGACCCCAGAAAGGACTGTCTTCCCCCTAAAGGTCCCAGAAGACCCAAAATAGTCCCAGTGTCCCAAAGTACCACAAAAAGGACCCTCCCCCATCCCGACCCCCATGACCCAAAATAGTCTCAAGGTTCAAACTACCCCAACAAGGACCATATTGCCCCTAAACGTTCCTGAATGATTGTGAATAGTTCCAATATCCCTAAGTACCTAAAAAAGGACCATCTACCCCTTAAAAGTCATACCCCAGATAATCCCAGGGTCCCAAAGAACCACACAAAGAACCACCTTCAACTTGAAAGTCCTCAAATTGGTTTCATTGACGACCTCAAATAGTCCCATGGTCTCAGAGTACCCCAGAAAAGACTCCCTTCCCCCTAAAGTCCCAGAACGCCCAAACTATTTCCAGTCCCTCAAAGTCCCACAAAAAGGACCGCCTTCCCCGTCAAGGTCCCAAAATAATCACAATGTCACAAAGTACCCCATGAAGGACCATTTCCCCTAAAAGTGCCAAATGTCCCCAAATAATCCCAAAGTAACCCAACAAGGACTATATTTCCCCTAAAAGTCCTGAATAATTGAAAATAGTCCCAATGTCTCGACATAGTTCCAATGTCCCAAATTACCCCACAAAGACCATCTTTGACTCAAATGTCCCAAAGGATCTCATAGTCTCAAAGTTCCAGAAGTCCACAGAAACAACGGTCCACCCCCTGACGGTCCCAGAAAACCCGTAATAGTCCCAATACCCCAAAATGACCGTCTTCCCCCTTAAGGACCCAAAATAGTCCCAAAGTACCCAAACACGGACCGTATTGTGCCTAAAAATCCTGAATGATTGCAAATGGTACCAATGTCTCTAAGTGGCCTAAAAAAACACCTTGCCCTTAAGGACCAAACATCACTTTAATGTCCCAAAGTATAGCTCGGTTGGTAGAGTGGCCGTGCCAGCAACTTGAGGGTTGCAGGTTCGATTCCCGCTTCCGCCATCCTAGTCACTGCCGTTGTGTCCTTGGGCAAGACACTTTACCCACCTGCTCCCAGTGCCACCCACACTGGTTTAAATGTAACTTAGATATTGGGTTTCACTATGTAAAGCGCTTTGAGTCACTAGAGAAAAGCGCTATATAAATATAATTCAATTAAAAAAAAAAAAAGTACGCCACAAAGGACCATCTTCCACTTAAAAGTCCCAAAGGACCTCAAATAGTCCCAAAGTCCCAGAGGACCTCAGAAAGGACCATCTTTTCTACAGGTCCCAGAAGACCAAAAATAGTCCCAGTGTCTCAAAGTATCACAAAAAGTACCGTCTTCTCCCTTAAGGAACCAAAATAGTGACAATGTACCAAAGTACCCACCAAAAAAATCTTCACTTAAAAGTGTCAAAGGCCCCCCAAAACTCCCAAGGTCACAAAGTAACCCAACAGGACCATATTCTCCCTAGAAGTCCTGAATGGTTGCAAAGAGTTCCAACGTCTCATATTATCTTAAATATGACCAACTATCCCCTTCAGCAAACAAAATAGTTCCAATGTCTCAAAGTATCCCACAAAGGACCATCTACCCCTTAAAAGTCCTGAAGATCCTCAAATAGTCCCAAGGTCCCAGAGGACCCCAGAAAGGACTGTCTTCCCCCTAAAGGTCCCAGAAGACCCAAAATAGTCCCAGTGTCCCAAAGTACCACAAAAAGGACCCTCCCCCGTCCCGCCCCCCATGACCCAAAATAGTCTCAAGGTTCAAACTACCCCAACAAGGACCATATTGCCCCTAAACGTTCCTGAATGATTGTGAATAGTTCCAATATCCCTAAGTACCTAAAAAAAGGACCATCTACCCCTTAAAAGTCGTACCCCAGATAATCCCAGAGTCCCAAAGAACCACACAAAGAACCACCTTCAACTTGAAAGTCCTCAAGTTGGTTTCATTGACGACCTCAAATAGTCCCATGGTCTCAGAGTACCTCAGAAAAGACTTCCTTTCCCCTAAAGTCCCAGAACGCTCAAACTAGTTCCAGTCTCTCAAAGTCCCACAAAAAGGACCGCCTTCCCCGTCAAGGTCCCAAAATAATCACAATGTCACAAAGTACCCCATGAAGGACCATTTCCCCTAAAAGTGCCAAATGTCTCCAAATAATCCCAAAGTAACCCAACAAGGACTATATTTCCCCTAAAAGTCATGAATAATTGAAAATAGTCCCAATGTCTCGACATAGTTCCAATGTCCCAAATTACCCCACAAAGACCATCTTTGACTCAAATGTCCCAAAGGATCTCATAGTCTCAAAGTTCCAGAGGTCCACAGAAACAACGGTCCACCCCCTGACGGTCCCAGAAAACCCGTAATAGTCCCAATACCCCAAAATGACCGTTTTCCCCCTTAAGGACGCAAAATAGTCCCAAAGTACCCAAACAAGGACCGTATTGTGCCTTAAAATCCTGAATGATTGCAAATAGTACCAATGTCTCTAAGTGGCCTAAAAAAACACCTTGCCCTTTAAGGACCAAACATCGCTTTAATGTCCCAAAGTACCCCACAAAGGACCATCTTCCACTTAAAAGTCCCAAAGGACCTCAAATAGTCCCAAAGTCCCAGAGGACCTCAGAAAGGACCATCCTTTCTACAGGTCCCAGAAGACCAAAAATAGTCCCAGTGTCTCAAAGTATGACAAAAAGTACCGTCTTCTCCCTTAAGGAACCAAAATAGTGACAATGTACCAAAGTACCCACCAAAAAAACATCTTCACCTAAAAGTGTCAAAGGCCCCCCAAAACTCCCAAGGTCACAAAGTAACCCAACAAGGACCGTATTCTCCCTAGAAGTCCTGAATGGTTGCAAAGAGTTCCAACGTCTCAAATTATCTTAAATATGACCAACTTCCCCCTTCAGCAAACAAAATAGTTCCAATGTCTCAAAGTATCCCACAAAGGACCATCTACCCCTTAAAAGCCCCAAAGAACCTCAAATAGTCTCAACTTCACAGAGGACCCCAGAAAGGACTGTCTTCCCCCTAAAGGTCCCAGAAGACCCAAAATAGTCCCAGTGTCCCAAAGTACCACAAAAAGGACCCTCCCCCATCCCGACCCCCATGACCCAAAATAGTCTCAAGGTTCAAACTACCCCAACAAGGACCATATTGCCCCTAAACGTTCCTGAATGATTGTGAATAGTTCCAATATCCCTAAGTACCTAAAAAAGGACCATCTACCCCTTAAAAGTCGTACCCCAGATAATCCCAGGGTCCCAAAGAACCACACAAAGAACCACCTTCAACTTGAAAGTCCTCAAATTGGTTTCATTGACGACCTCAAATAGTCCCATGGTCTCAGAGTACCCCAGAAAAGACTCCCTTCCCCCTAAAGTCCCAGAACGCCCAAACTATTTCCAGTCTCTCAAAGTCCCACAAAAAGGACCGCCTTCCCCGTCAAGGTCCCAAAATAAGCACAATGTCACAAAGTACCCCATGAAGGACCATTTCCCCTAAAAGTGCCAAATGTCTCCAAATAATCCCAAAGTAACCCAACAAGGACTATATTTCCCCTAAAAGTCATGAATAATTGAAAATAGTCCCAATGTCTCGACATAGTTCCAATGTCCCAAATTACCCCACAAAGACCATCTTTGACTCAAATGTCCCAAAGGATCTTATAGTCTCAAAGTTCCAGAGGTCCACAGAAACAACGGTCCACCCCCTGACGGTCCCAGAAAACCCGTAATAGTCCCAATACCCCAAAATGACCGTTTTCCCCCTTAAGGACGCAAAATAGTCCCAAAGTACCCAAACAAGGACCGTATTGTGCCTTAAAATCCTGAATGATTGCAAATAGTACCAATGTCTCTAAGTGGCCTAAAAAAACACCTTGCCCTTTAAGGACCAAACATCGCTTTAATGTCCCAAAGTACCCCACAAAGGACCATCTTCCACTTAAAAGTCCCAAAGGACCTCAAATAGTCCCAAAGTCCCAGAGGACCTCAGAAAGGACCATCTTTTCTACAGGTCCCAGAAGACCAAAAATAGTCCCAGTGTCTCAAAGTATCACAAAAAGTACCGTCTTCTCCCTTAAGGAACCAAAATAGTGACAATGTACCAAAGTACCCCCCCCAAAAAAACATCTTCACCTAAAAGTGTCAAAGGCCCCCCAAAACTCCCAAGGTCACAAAGTAACCCAACAAGGACCATATTCTCCCTAGAAGTCCTGAATGGTTGCAAAGAGTTCCAACGTCTCAAATGATCTTAAATATGACCAACTTCCCCCTTCAGCAAACAAAATAGTTCCAATGTCTCAAAGTATCCCACAAAGGACCATCTACCCCTTAAAAGCCCCAAAGAACCCCAAATAGTCTCAACTTCACAGAGGACCCCAGAAAGGACTGTCTTCCCCCTAAAGGTCCCAGAAGACCCAAAATAGTCCCAGTGTCCCAAAGTACCACAAAAAGGACCCTCCCCCATCCCGACCCCCATGACCCAAAATAGTCTCAAGGTTCAAACTACCCCTACAAGGACCATATTGCCCCTAAACGTTCCTGAATGATTGTGAATAGTTCCAATATCCCTAAGTACCTAAAAAAGGACCATCTACCCCTTAAAAGTCGTACCCCAGATAATCCCAGGGTCCCAAAGAACCACACAAAGAACCACCTTCAACTTGAAAGTCCTCAAGTTGGTTTCATTGACGACCTCAAATAGTCCCATGGTCTCAGAGTACCCCAGAAAAGACTCCCTTCCCCCTAAAGTCCCAGAACGCCCAAACTATTTCCAGTCTCTCAAAGTCCCACAAAAAGGACCGCCTTCCCCGTCAAGGTCCCAAAATAAGCACAATGTCACAAAGTACCCCATGAAGGACCATTTCCCCCAAAAGTGCCAAATGTCCCCAAATAATCCCAAAGTAACCCAACAAGGACTATATTTCCCCTAAAAGTCCTGAATAATTGAAAATAGTCCCAATGTCTCGACATAGTTCCAATGTCCCAAATTACCCCACAAAGACCATCTTTGACTCAAATGTCCCAAAGGATCTCATAGTCTCAAAGTTCCACAGGTCCACAGAAACAACGGTCCACCCCCTGACGGTCCCAGAAAACCCGTAATAGTCCCAATACCCCAAAATGATCGTCTTCCCCCTTAAGGACCCAAAATAGTCCCAAAGTACCCAAACAAGGACCGTATTGTGCCTTAAAATCCTGAATGATTGCAAATAGTACCAATGTCTCTAAGTGGCCCAAAAAAACACCTTGCCCTTTAAGGACCAAACATCACTTTAATGTCCCAAAGTACCCCACAAAGGACCATCTTCCACTTAAAAGTCCCAAAGGACCTCAAATAGTCCCAAAGTCCCAGAGGACCTCAGAAAGGACCATCCTTTCTACAGGTCCCAGAAGACCAAAAATAGTCCCAGTGTCTCAAAGTATCACAAAAAGTACCGTCTTCTCCCTTAAGGAACCAAAATAGTGACAATGTACCAAAGTACCCACCAAAAAAACATCTTCACCTAAAAGTGTCAAAGGAAACCCCAAAACTCCCAAGGTCACAAAGTAACCCAACAGGACCATATTCTCCCTAGAAGTCCTGAATGGTTGCAAAGAGTTCCAACGTCTCAAATGATCTTAAATATGACCAACTTCCCCCTTCAGCAAACAAAATAGTTCCAATGTCTCAAAGTATCCCACAAAGGACCATCTACCCCTTAAAAGCCCCAAAGCACCTCAAATAGTCTCAACTTCACAGAGGACCCCAGAAAGGACTGTCTTCCCCCTAAACGTCCCAGAAGACCCAAAATAGTCCCAGTGTCCCAAAGTACCACAAAAAGGACCCTCCCCCGTCCCGTCCCCCATGACCCAAAATAGTCTCAAGGTTCAAACTACCCCAACAAGGACCATATTGCCCCTAAACGTTCCTGAATGATTGTGAATAGTTCCAATATCCCTAAGTACCTAAAAAAAGGACCATCTACCCCTTAAAAGTCGTACCCCAGATAATCCCAGAGTCCCAAAGAACCACACAAAGAACCACCTTCAACTTGAAAGTCCTCAAGTTGGTTTCATTGACGACCTCAAATAGTCCCATGGTCTCAGAGTACCCCAGAAAAGACTCCCTTCCCCCTAAAGTCCCAGAACGCCCAAACTATTTCCAGTCTCTCAAAGTCCCACAAAAAGGACCGCCTTCCCCGTCAAGGTCCCAAAATAATCACAATGTCACAAAGTACCCCATGAAGGACCATTTCCCCCAAAAGTGCCAAATGTCCCCAAATAATCCCAAAGTAACCCAACAAGGACTATATTTCCCCTAAAAGTCCTGAATAATTGAAAATAGTCCCAATGTCTCGACATAGTTCCAATGTCCCAAATTACCCCACAAAGACCATCTTTGACTCAAATGTCCCAAAGGATCTCATAGTCTCAAAGTTCCAGAAGTCCACAGAAACAACGGTCCACCCCCTGACGGTCCCAGAAAACCCGTAATAGTCCCAATACCCCAAAATGACCGTCTTCCCCCTTAAGGACCCAAAATAGTCCCAAAGTACCCAAACAAGGACCGTATTGTGCCTTAAAATCCTGAATGATTGCAAATAGTACCAATGTCTCTAAGTGGCCTAAAAAAACACCTTGCCCTTTAAGGACCAAACATCACTTTAATGTCCCAAAGTACCCCACAAAGGACCATCTTCCACTTAAAAGTCCCAAAGGACCTCAAATAGTCCCAAAGTCCCAGAGGACCTCAGAAAGGACCATCCTTTCTACAGGTCCCAGAAGACCAAAAATAGTCCCAGTGTCTCAAAGTATCACAAAAAGTACCGCCTTCTCCCTTAAGGAACCAAAATAGTGACAATGTACCAAAGTACCCAGCAAAAAAACATCTTCACCTAAAAGTGTCAAAGGAAACCCCAAAACTCCCAAGGTCACAAAGTAACCCAACAAGGACCATATTCTCCCTAGAAGTCCTGAATGGTTGCAAAGAGTTCCAACGTCTCAAATTATCTTAAATATGACCAACTATCCCCTTCAGCAAACAAAATAGTTCCAATGTCTCAAAGTATCCTACAAAGGACCATCTACCCCTTAAAAGTCCTGAAGATCCTCAAATAGTCCCAAGGTCCCAGAGGACCCCAGAAAAGACCATCTTTCCCCTACAGGTCCCAGAAGACCAAAAATAGTCCCAGTGTCTCAAAGTATGACAAAAAGTACCGTCTTCTCCCTTAAGGAACCAAAATAGTGACAATGTACCAAAGTACCCACCAAAAAAACATCTTCACCTAAAAGTGTCAAAGGCCCCCCAAAACTCCCAAGGTCACAAAGTAACCCAACAAGGACCGTATTCTCCCTAGAAGTCCTGAATGGTTGCAAAGAGTTCCAACGTCTCAAATGATCTTAAATATGACCAACTTCCCCCATCAGCAAACAAAATAGTTCCAATGTCTCAAAGTATCCCACAAAGGACCATCTACCCCTTAAAAGCCCCAAAAAACCTCAAATAGTCTCAACTTCACAGAGGACCCCAGAAAGGACTGTCTTCCCCCTAAAGGTCCCAGAAGACCCAAAATAGTCCCAGTGTCCCAAAGTACCACAAAAAGGACCCTCCCCCATCCCGACCCCCATGACCCAAAATAGTCTCAAGGTTCAAACTACCCCAACAAGGACCATATTGCCCCTAAACGTTCCTGAATGATTGTGAATAGTTCCAATATCCCTAAGTACCTAAAAAAGGACCATCTACCCCTTAAAAGTCGTACCCCAGATAATCCCAGAGTCCCAAAGAACCACACAAAGAACCACCTTCAACTTGAAAGTCCTCAAGTTGGTTTCATTGACGACCTCAAATAGTCCCATGGTCTCAGAGTACCCCAGAAAAGACTCCCTTCCCCCTAAAGTCCCAGAACGCCCAAACTATTTCCAGTCTCTCAAAGTCCCACAAAAAGGACCGCCTTCCCCGTCAAGGTCCCAAAATAATCACAATGTCACAAAGTACCCCATGAAGGACCATTTCCCCTAAAAGTGCCAAATGTCCCCAAATAATCCCAAAGTAACCCAACAAGGACTATATTTCCCCTAAAAGTCCTGAATAATTGAAAATAGTCCCAATGTCCCGACATAGTTCCAATGTCCCAAATTACCCCACAAAGACCATCTTTGACTCAAATGTCCCAAAGGATCTCATAGTCTCAAAGTTCCAGAGGTCCACAGAAACAACGGTCCACCCCCTGACGGTCCCAGAAAACCCGTAATAGTCCCAATACCCCAAAATGATCGTCTTCCCCCTTAAGGACCCAAAATAGTCCCAAAGTACCCAAACAAGGACCGTATTGTGCCTTAAAATCCTGAATGATTGCAAATAGTACCAATGTCTCTAAGTGGCCTAAAAAAACACCTTGCCCTTTAAGGACCAAACATCACTTTAATGTCCCAAAGTACCCCACAAAGGACCATCTTCCACTTAAAAGTCCCAAAGGACCTCAAATAGTCCCAAAGTCCCAGAGGACCTCAGAAAGGACCATCTTTTCTACAGGTCCCAGAAGACCAAAAATAGTCCCAGTGTCTCAAAGTATCACAAAAAGTACCGTCTTCTCCCTTAAGGAACCAAAATAGTGACAATGTACCAAAGTACCCACCAAAAAAACATCTTCACCTAAAAGTGTCAAAGGAAACCCCAAAACTCCCAAGGTCACAAAGAAACCCAACAGGACCATATTCTCCCTAGAAGTCCTGAATGGTTGCAAAGAGTTCCAACGTCTCAAATGATCTTAAATATGACCAACTTCCCCCTTCAGCAAACAAAATAGTTCCAATGTTTCAAAGTATCCCACAAAGGACCATCTACCCCTTAAAAGCCCCAAAGCACCTCAAATAGTCTCAACTTCACAGAGGACCCCAGAAAGGACTGTCTTCCCCCTAAACGTCCCAGAAGACCCAAAATAGTCCCAGTGTCCCAAAGTACCACAAAAAGGACCCTCCCCTGTCCCGCACCCCATGACCCAAAATAGTCTCAAGGTTCAAACTACCCCAACAAGGACCATATTGCCCCTAAACGTTCCTGAATGATTGTGAATAGTTCCAATATCCCTAGGTCCCTAAAAAAAGGACCATCTACCCCTTAAAAGTCATACCCCAGATAATCCCAGGGTCCCAAAGAACCACACAAAGAACCACCTTCAACTTGAAAGTCCTCAAGTTGGTTTCATTGACGACCTCAAATAGTCCCATGGTCTCAGAGTACCCCAGAAAAGACTCCCTTCCCCCTAAAGTCCCAGAACGCCCAAACTATTTCCAGTCTCTCAAAGTACCACAAAAAGGACTGCCTTCCCCGTCAAAGTTCCAAAATAATCACAATGTCACAAAGTACCCCATGAAGGACCATTTCCCCTAAAAGTGCCAAATGTCCCCAAATAATCCCAAAGTAACCCAACAAGGACTATATTTCCCCTAAAAGTCCTGAATAATTGAAAATAGTCCCAATGTCTCGACATAGTTCCAATGTCCCAAATTACCCCACAAAGACCATCTTTGACTCAAATGTCCCAAAGGATCTCATAGTCTCAAAGTTCCAGAGGTCCACAGAAACAACGGTCCACCCCCTGACGGTCCCAGAAAACCTGTAATAGTCCCAATACCCCAAAATGATCGTCTTCCCCCTTAAGGACCCAAAATAGTCCCAAAGTACCCAAACAAGGACCGTATTGTGCCTTAAAATCCTGAATGATTGCAAATGGTACCAATGTCTCAAAGTATCCCACAAAGGACCATCTACCCCTTAAAAGTCCTGAAGATCCTCAAATAGTCCCAAGGTCCCAGAGGACCCCAGAAAAGACCATCTTTCTCCTACAGGTCCCAGAAGACCTAAAATAGTCCCATTGTCTCAAAGTATCACAAAAAGGACCGTCTTCTCCCTTGAAGAACCAAAATAGTCTCAAGGTTCAAACTACCCCAACAAGAAACATATTACCCCTAAAAGTCCGGGCGTGTATATCTAAAGCCTGCCGCTGGTCTGCCCGGTAGCACGGTTGGTCCAGTTCTGGGGGTCTGGTCGCCGGCCTGCTTACATAGGGCTGGTGGTCCCTTGCTTCCCAGGGCGCTGCACCTGCAGTTTCGGGTGGGGGTGTCTGGGTGGGTGGGTGGGTTCTTATACTGTACATACAAACATACAGGGTAGTCCGGTACCAATATGTATCGAGATACTTTTCAATATTTTTCAAAATAAAGGGCACCACAACAAAAAGGCTTTATTTTGACGGAAAATCTTATGATACATAAAAAAGAAGTTTCTTATTGCAATCAAAGAAAACAATCGGCATGAAATAAACAAACAAAGGCTCCTAATTAGTCTGCTGACCTATCCAGTATCATTTATACACCTATTATTTTGTCAAATTTGAGGGACAAGCGGTAGAAAATGTTATTAATCTATTGTAATAATAATTCATTGTTACATTAGTTTTGGATGATACCGCAAATTTGGGTAACGATTTGATACCAAGTAGTTCGAGGATCATACATTGGTCATATCCAAAGTCCTCATGCGACCAGGGACGTATTTCCTGACTTTATACATTTTTTTAAAAGAAGGAAAAAAAAGTTTTTGTGACGATAAAAAATATCGAACTAATCATTGTAGTATGGACTGGATACACTCTTGTGCTTGGTATCATTACAGTGGATGTCAGGTGTAGATCCACCCATGGCATTTGTTTACATTGTGACGGCGGTGAGCTGCTGTATCCTCCGACGGTGTACAGTGAAGCATGTTTAGCTCTTCCTCGTCCTCCAGTGATAATGCTACTTGTAAGAAACTTACTGTATTCGTCGCCATGGAGACCAGGCTTAGTGATTTACAAGTAGCTAAAACACTGCCGACTGTGGATGGATGGTAGCGGCTACAATTTGAAGCTACTGTTGCAACACGTGACAAAGAAGTTGGGAAAGGTGGCAATAAATACTGATAAAGTTGAGGAATGCTCATCAAACACTTATTTGGAACATCCCACAGGTGTGCAGGCTAGTTGGGAACAGGTGGGTGCCATGATTGGCTATAAAAACAGCTTCCCAAAAAATGCTCAGTCTTTCACAAACACGCGGTTCGAGGGTCACCACTTTGTAAGCAAATTGTGGAACAGTTTTAGAACAACATTTCTCAACGAGCTATTGCAAGGAATTTAGGGATTTTACCATCTAGGGTCCGTAATATCATCAAAAGGTTCAGAGAATCTGGAGAAATCACTGCACGTAAGCCATGATATTACGGACCTTTGATCCCTGCATCAAAAAACCGACATCATCGTGTAAAGGATATCACCACATGGGCTCAGGGGCGATTCATTAAACCATTGTCAGTAACTACAGTTGGTCGCTACATCTGTAAGTGCAAGTTGAAACTCTACTATGCAAAGCAAAAGCCATTTATCAACAACACCCGGAAACGCCGCCCGAGCTCGTCTAAGATGGACCAATGCAAAGTGGAAAAGTGTTCCGTGGTCTGACGAGTCCACATTTCGAATTTTATTTGGAAACTCTGGACGTGGTGTCCTCCGGAACAAAGACGAAAATAACCATCCGGATTGTTATAGGCCCGAAGTGTAAAAGCCAGCATGTGTGATGGTATGGGGGTGCATTAGTGCCCAAGGCATGGGTAACTTACACATCTGTGAAGGCACCATTAATGCTGAAAGGTACATACAGGTTTTGGAGCAACATATGTTGTCATCTAAGCACCGTCTTTTTCATGGACGCCCCTGCTTATTTCAGCAAGACAATGCCAAGCCACGTGTTACAACAGCGTGGCTTCGTAGTAAAAGAGTGCGGGTACTTTCTTGGCCCGCCTGCAGTCCAGACCTGTCTCCCATGGAAAATGTGTGTTTCAACGTTGTATTTGTGTTGGAGAATATTGGTCGGGAAATGACCACATTTCAATGTTGAATCAACAAAAAAACAAAAACAATATTAAATAACTGTCGTCAAAAAGGATGTTGTTTTAATGTTATATTTATTTTGTAGAATGTTGGTTGGGAAATGACCACATTTCAATGTTAAATCAACAAAAGAAACCCAATATTGATTAAACGTTGTCAAAAAGCCAAGGTACAGTAAGTCTGTGCTGGTCAGGACAGACCAAGGTACAGTAAGTCTGTGGTGGTCAGGACAGACCAAGTACAGTAAGTCTGTGGTGGTCAGGACAGACCAAGGTACAGTAAGTCTGTGGTGGTCAGGACAGACCAAGGTACAGTAAGTCTGTGCTGGTCAGGACAGACCAAGGTACAGTAAGTCTGTGGTGGTCAGGACAGACCAAGGTACAGTAAGTCTGTGGTGGTCAGGACAGACCAAGGTACAGTAAGTCTGTGGTGGTCAGGACAGACCAAGGTACAGTAAGTCTGTGGTGGTCAGGACAGACCAAGGTACAGTAAGTCTGTGGTGGTCAGGACAGACCAAAGTACAGTAAGTCTTTGGTGGTCAGGACAGACCAAGCTACAGTAAGTCTGTGGTGGTCAGGACAGACCAAGGTACAGTAAGTCTGTGGTGGTCAGGACAGACCAAGGTACAGTAAGTCTGTGGTGGTCAGGACAGACCAAGGTACAGTAAGTCTGTGGTGGTCAGGACAGACCAAGGTACAGTAAGTCTGTGCTGGTCAGGACAGACCAAGGTACAGTAAGTCTGTGGTGGTCAGGACAGACCAAGGTACAGTAAGTCTTTGGTGGTCAGGACAGACCAAGCTACAGTAAGTCTGTGGTGGTCAGGACAGACCAAGGTACAGTAAGTCTGTGGTGGTCAGGACAGACCAAGGTACAGTAAGTCTGTGGTGGTCAGGACAGACCAAGGTACAGTAAGTCTGTGGTGGTCAGGACAGACCAAGGTACAGTAAGTCTGTGCTGGTCAGGACAGACCAAGGTACAGTAAGTCTGTGGTGGTCAGGACAGACCAAGGTACAGTAAGTCTGTGGTGGTCAGGACAGACCAAAGTACAGTAAGTCTTTGGTGGTCAGGACAGACCAAGCTACAGTAAGTCTGTGGTGGTCAGGACAGACCAAGGTACAGTAAGTCTGTGGTGGTCAGGACAGACCAAGGTACAGTAAGTCTGTGGTGGTCAGGACAGACCAAGGTACAGTAAGTCTGTGGTGGTCAGGACAGACCAAGGTACAGTAAGTCTGTGGTGGTCAGGACAGACCAAGGTACAGTAAGTCTGTGCTGGTCAGGACAGACCAAGGTACAGTAAGTCTGTGGTGGTCAGGACAGACCAAGTACAGTAAGTCTGTGCTGGTCAGGACAGACCAAGGTACAGTAAGTCTGTGGTGGTCAGGACAGACCAAGGTACAGTAAGTCTGTGCTGGTCAGGACAGACCAAGGTACAGTAAGTCTGTGGTGGTCAGGACAGACCAAGGTACAGTAAGTCTGTGGTGGTCAGGACAGACCAAGGTACAGTAAGTCTGTGCTGGTCAGGACAGACCAAGGTACAGTAAGTCTGTGCTGGTCAGGACAGACCAAGGTACAGTAAGTCTGTGGTGGTCAGGACAGACCAAGGTACAGTAAGTCTGTGGTGGTCAGGACAGACCAAGGTACAGTAAGTCTGTGGTGGTCAGGACAGACCAAGGTACAGTAAGTCTGTGGTGGTCAGGACAGACCAAGGTACAGTAAGTCTGTGGTGGTCAGGACAGACCAAGGTACAGTAAGTCTGTGCTGGTCAGGACAGACCAAGGTACAGTAAGGTCTTGTGACTGCCGGGCAGACCTGCTTGTTCCACTCCTAAAAATGTTGGCCACCGGCCAAATACGTTAAAGCCCGAGTTTTATTTCCTTGTTCAAAGTTCCAGGAGACCTTTAGTCCACCTCGGTCCAATGGTTCTCGCTGCTACGTTCTCAGGACACCTGCCAAGAAGTCCAGTATGGATCCTGGTCCAACACAGCTTAGTCTATAAGTCAGATCTGCTTTATGGTACGTGGACTCCCGACGTTTCTGGGGAAGTTCATGAACTTATCTAAATGCTTTTCAGGGAAGAACATGGAGGAGACACACCTGCAGCCCTAAGTGCTCGTTAGCATGCTAATTATCATAGCAGTGACGTCACCTGCATACCTGCGGACAATGGCTGCTGCTTCTAATTATAACCCCGGCTGGAGCTGAACTGGGACTGTGACGTCTGAGCCCAGGGACAAGAGATTTGGAACTTTGGAGACCGAGGGGAGGTGCTTAGGGCACCACTGACCGCTAGGAGGCCAGGGGGAAGACCCGGGACATGTCGGGCTGACCTGGGAAGGCCTCGGGATCCCCCTGGAAGAGCTGGACCAAGTGGCTGGGGAGAGTCCAGTCCATAGTGGATCTAACATAAAAGTGTGAGAGTCCAGTCCATAGTGGATCTAACATAATAGTGTGAGAGTCCAGTCCATAGTGGATCTAACATAATAGTTTGAGAGTCCAGTCCATAGTGGATATAACATAATAGTGTGAGAGTCCAGTCCATAGTGGATCTAACATAATAGTGTGAGAGTCCAGTCCATAGTGGATCTAACATAATAGTGTGAGAGTCCAGTCCATAGTGGATCTAACATAACAGTGTGAGAGTCCAGTCCATAGTGGATCTAACATAATAGTGAGAATCCAATCCATAGTGGATCTAACATAATAGTGTGATAGTCCAGTCCATAGTGGATTTAACATAATAGTGAGAGTCCAGTCCATAGTGGATCTAACATAATAGTGTGATAGTCCAGTCCATAGTGGATCTAACATAATAGTGTGAGAGTCCAGTCCATAGTGGATCTAACATAATAGTGAGAGTCCAGTCCATAGTGGATCTAACATAATAGTGTGATAGTCCAGTCCATAGTGGATCTAACATAATAGTGTGAGAGTCCAGTCCATAGTGGATCTAACATAATAGTGAGAGTCCAGTCCATAGTGGATCTAACATAATAGTGTGAGAGTCCAGTCCATAGTGGATCTAACATAATAGTGAGAGAATCCAATCCATAGTGGATCTAACATAATAGTGTGATAGTCCAGTCCATAGTGGATCTAACATAATAGTGTGAGAATCCAATCCATAGTGGATCTAACATAATAGTGTGATAGTCCAGTCCATAGTGGATCTAACATAACAGTGTGAGAGTCCAGTCCATAGTGGATCTAACATAATAGTGAGAATCCAATCCATAGTGGATCTAACATAATAGTGTGATAGTCCAGTCCATAGTGGATCTAACATAATAGTGTGAGAGTCCAGTCCATAGTGGATCTAACATAACAGTGTGAGAGTCCAGTCCATAGTGGATCTAACATAATAGTGAGAATCCAATCCATAGTGGATCTAACATAATAGTGTGATAGTCCAGTCCATAGTGGATTTAACATAATAGTGAGAGTCCAGTCCATAGTGGATCTAACATAATAGTGTGATAGTCCAGTCCATAGTGGATCTAACATAATAATGAGAGTCCAGTCCATAGTGGATCTAACATAATAGTGAGAGTCCAGTCCATAGTGGATCTAACATAATAGTGAGAGTCCAGTCCATAGTGGATCTAACATAACAGTGTGAGAGTCCAGTCCATAGTGGATCTAACATAATAGTGAGAATCCAATCCATAGTGGATCTAACATAATAGTGTGATAGTCCAGTCCATAGTGGATCTAACATAATAGTGTGAGAGTCCAGTCCATAGTGGATCTAACATAACAGTGTGAGAGTCCAGTCCATAGTGGATCTAACATAATAGTGAGAATCCAATCCATAGTGGATCTAACATAATAGTGTGATAGTCCAGTCCATAGTGGATTTAACATAATAGTGAGAGTCCAGTCCATAGTGGATCTAACATAATAGTGTGATAGTCCAGTCCATAGTGGATCTAACATAATAATGAGAGTCCAGTCCATAGTGGATCTAACATAATAGTGAGAGTCCAGTCCATAGTGGATCTAACATAATAGTGAGAGTCCAGTCCATAGTGGATCCAACATAATAGTGACAGTCCAGTCCAAGGGGCTGTGCCTCGCGGTTACAGGAAGGGATGTGGCCAAAATGGTCGCCCCCATCCCATCCACTTTCTACCGCTTGTCCCTTTTGGGATGGCGGTGGGGTTGTTGGAGCCTATCACAGCTGTATTCGGGCGGTAGGCGATGTACACCCTGGACAAGTCACCACCACATTCACACAATAGGGTCAATTTTGTGTTGCCAATCAACTTACAGGTGCATGTCTTTGGAATTTGGAGGGGCCTATCCCCAGGTGCATGTCTTTGGAGGTGGGAGGGGCCTATCCCCAGGTGCATGTCTTTGGAGGTGGGAGGGGCCTATCCCCAGGTGCATGTCTTCGGAGGTGGGAGGGGCCTATCCCCAGGTGCATGTCTTTGGAGGTGGGAGGGGCCTATCCCCAGGTGTATGTCTTTGGAGGTGGGAGGAAGGAGGGAACTCACGCAGTCACGGGGAGAACATGCCAACTCCACACAGAAAGATCCTGAGCCCGGGATTGAACTCAGAACCTTTGTATTGCGAGACACACGCACTAACCCCTGTGCCACCGTGCTTTCCCAGATCAAAGCAAGTCATGGTTCGCCAAGTGTGACGTTGTCCAACGTTCATCAGTGACGGCGGCCATAATTGCCATAATTGTTCAAAATGACTTCCTGCTTGTTTTGCAGGAATTTGTTTCCGTTTTGTTTTCAACACCTGCAGATTTCCCTCTCGGGTGAGCTACTGTGTACAGCTAGTAAGTCATTAAAGTCGACCTACTTCCCACTTTCTAAAAACACTCCCACGGAAAGAAGAAAAACATCAACAAGTGCAATAAAAAAAAAAAATGAAGCAAAGTAGTCTCAAATCATAATAATGAATCAAAATCAAAGTTGTTATGAATGATTGACATTTCAAGGCTGCAACTACGTGACATCAAATATTCCACTTAGAAATAATTTGGGGGCTAAAAGTTTGCATGTTTTGTTTTTTTCGTATGACAAAAAATGAATACAAAAAATGAAGAAAAAAAAGTTTAAAAGAGCAATAAAAACTTGGAATCAAGGATTAGATCTGAAGTTGATCCAAAGATTTAAGTGTTGAAAATAAGACAAAAATAGTTCGACTATTAGTAGTTGAACTAATAGGGCTATAGTCTCTATTTTTACTTTTATTTTTGTCTCCTCAGACAAAACTTTTCGTTTCTTTGGTTGTTTTGCAACTTTGGCCATGATATTTTTCGACTTATTTGAAAACACTTTCACTTCAACACTTTTCCATGTTGGATTCCCCCAAATTTTAGTAGGATTTGAAAAAAAAAAAAAAAACGGTCATTGCTAAAAAAAATAATAATGAATCAAAATCAAAATTGTTATGAATTCTTGACATTTGAAAATTTTATTTTCAACATTTCCGTGTGCCTTCCAAAGCGGCACAAAGGGATTTTTCAACCTCCATACGATACTTTGATAAGTTTTGAGATGACACATGGATTTAGGACTAGTCGAATGACACCGTCTGTGGTGGTCCGAGGGGGTCTGGGTCGCTCTCACTGGCGCTGAAAAAACTACAAATGGGTTGACTGGCTCTATGACGTTTTCCACGAAAGTGCCGCCAGAAAACCAAAAGAAGAAGAACGTTCAATTACTGCTATCTTGGCCAAAGTTGCAAAACAACCAAAGAAACAAAAAGTTTTTTCTGAGGAGAAAAAAATATATAAAAGGAGACTCCCTGGGTAAAAGGACAGTCAAGGATCAACATTACCCCAGTTTTTTTTGTTTGTTTGTCCTGTCCATCTACTCAAGTAAATCCTATAGTTGATGTAGAACAACATCAATAGAGCAACATCAACAAATAGGACATGTCCAAACCCAGTTTCCATATGAGTTGGGAAATTGTGTTAGATGTAAATATAAACAGAATACAATGATTTGCAAATCCTTTTCAAGCCATATTCAGTTGAATATGCTACAAAGACAACATATTTGATGTTCAAACTCATACACATTTTTTTGTTGTTGAAAATAATCGTTAACTTTAGAATTTGATGCCAGCAACACGTGACAAAGAAGTTGGGAAAGGTGGCAATGAATACTGATGAAGTTGAGGAATGCTCATCAAACACTTATCTGGAACATCCCACAGGTGTGCAGGGTGATTGGGAACAGGTGGGTGCCATGATTGGCTATAAAAACAGCTTCCCAAAAAATGAAGTACACCCCTTTGTCCACAACTGTGTGAGCAAATAGTCAAACAGTTTAAGAGCAACCTTTCTCAAAGTGCAATTGCAAGAAATTTAGGGATTTCAACATCTACGGTTCATAATATCATCAAAAGGTTCAGAGAATCTGCAGAAATCACTCCACGTAAGCAGCATGGCCGGAAACCAACATTGAATGACCGTGACCTTCCATCCCTCAGACGCCACTGTATCAAAAACCGACATCAATCTCTAAAGGATATCACCACATGGGCTCAGGAACACTTCAGAAAACCACCGTCATTAAATACAGTTGGTCGCTACATCTGTAAGTGCAAGTTAAAGCTCTACTATGCAAAGCAAAAGCCGTTTATCAACAACATCCAGAAACGCCGCCGGCTTCTCTGGGCCCGAGATCATCTAAGATGGACTGATGCAAAGTGGAAAAGTCTTCTGTGGTCTGACGAGTCCACATTTCAAATTATATTTGGAAACTGTGGATGTGGTGTCCTCCGGAACAAAGAGGAAAATAACCATCCAGATTGTTATCGACGCAAAGTGTAAAAGCCAGCATGTGTGATGGTATGGGGGTGCATTAGTGCCCAAGGCATGGGTAACTTAAACATCTGTGAAGGCACCATTAATGCTGAAAGGTACATACAGGTTTTGGAGCAACATATGCTGCCATCTAAGCGCCGTCTTTTTCATGCACGCCCCTGCTTATTTCAGCGAGACAATGCCAAGACACATTCAGCACGTGTTACAACAGTGTGGCTTCGTAAAAAAAAGAGTGCGGGTACTTTCCTTTTCTTGACTCTCACACTATTATGTTAGATCCACTATGGACTGGACTCTCACTATTATGTTAGATCCACTATGGACTGGACTCTCACAATTATGTTAGATCCACTATGGACTGGACTCTCACACTATTATGTTAGATCCACTGTGGACTGGACTCTCACACTATTATGTTAGATCCACTATGGACTGGACTCTCACACTATTATGTTAGATCCACTATGGACTGGACTCTCACACTATTATGTTAGATCCACTATGTACTGGACTCTCACACTATTATGTTAGATCCACTATGGACTGGACTCTCACAATTATGTTAGATCCACTATGGACTGGACTCTCACACTATTATGTTAGATCCACTATGGACTGGACTCTCACACTATTATGTTAGATCCACTATGGACTGGACTCTCACAATTATGTTAGATCCACTATGGACTGGACTCTCACAATTATGTTAGATCCACTATGGACTGGACTCTCACACTATTATGTTAGATCCACTATGGACTGGACTCTCACACTATTATGTTAGATCCACTATGGACTGGACTCTCACACTATTATGTTAGATCCACTATGGACTAGACTCTCACACTATTATGTTAGATCCACTATGGACTGGACTCTCACACTATTATGTTAGATCCACTATGTACTGGACTCTCACACTATTATGTTAGATCCACTATGGACTGGACTCTCACACTATTATGTTAGATCCACTATGTACTGGACTCTCACACTATTATGTTAGATCCACTATGGACTGGACTCTCACTATTATGTTAGATCCACTATGGACTGGACTCTCACACTATTATGTTATATCCACTATGGACTGGACTCTCACTATTATGTTAGATCCACTATGGACTGGACTCTCACACTATTATGATAGATCCACAATGGACTGGACTCTCCCCAGCCACTTGGTCCAGCTCTTCCCGGGGGATCCCGAGGCCTTCCCAGGTCAGCCCGACATGTCCCGGGTCTTCCCCCTGGCCTCCTAGCGGTCAGTGGTGCCCTAAGCACCTCCCCTCGGTCTCCAAAGTTCCAAATCTCTTGTCCCTGGGCTCAGACGTCACAGTCCCAGTTCAGCTCCAGCCGGGGTTATAATTAGAAGCAGCAGCCATTGTCCGCAGGTATGCAGGTGACGTCACTGCTATGATAATTAGCATGCTAACGAGCACTTAGGGCTGCAGGTGTGTCTCCTCCATGTTCTTCCCTGAAAAGCATTTAGATAAGTTCATGAACTTCCCCAGAAACGTCGGGAGTCCACGTACCATAAAGCAGATCTGACTTATAGACTAAGCTGTGTTGGACCAGGATCCATACTGGACTTCTTGGCAGGTGTCCTGAGAACGTAGCAGCGAGAACCATTGGACCGAGGTGGACTAAAGGTCTCCTGGAACTTTGAACAAGGAAATAAAACTCGGGCTTTAACGTATTTGGCCGGTGGCCAACATTTTTAGGAGTGGAACAAGCAGGTCTGCCCGGCAGTCACAAGACCTTACTGTACCTTGGTCTGTCCTGACCAGCACAGACTTACTGTACCTTGGTCTGTCCTGACCACCACAGACTTACTGTACCTTGGTCTGTCCTGACCACCACAGACTTACTGTACCTTGGTCTGTCCTGACCACCACAGACTTACTGTACCTTGGTCTGTCCTGACCACCACAGACTTACTGTACCTTGGTCTGTCCTGACCACCACAGACTTACTGTACCTTGGTCTGTCCTGACCACCACAGACTTACTGTACCTTGGTCTGTCCTGACCACCACAGACTTACTGTACCTTGGTCTGTCCTGACCAGCACAGACTTACTGTACCTTGGTCTGTCCTGACCACCACAGACTTACTGTACCTTGGTCTGTCCTGACCACCACAGACTTACTGTACCTTGGTCTGTCCTGACCACCACAGACTTACTGTACCTTGGTCTGTCCTGACCACCACAGACTTACTGTACCTTGGTCTGTCCTGACCACCACAGACTTACTGTACCTTGGCTTTTTGACAACGATTAATCAATATTGGGTTTCTTTTGTTGATTTAACATTGAAATTTGGTCATTTCCCAACCAATATTCAACAACATTTTCTCAAACACATTACAAACACAGCGTCTCAGCACTGTTATTTTCCGTTTTTTCGACTATTTTTTGGAACCTTGGAGACATCATGCCTGGTGGGTGTGTTGTCGGAGGGTGTAACAACACTAACAGGGAGGGATTCAAGTTGCACCACTGGCCCGAAGATGCCAGAGTGGCAAGAAATTGGACGAAATTTGTTGAAAATACGAGGGTGTGGGGAAAGCCGCACACTTTACCGACGAAAGCTATGCTACTACAGAGATGGCAAGATTGTGTGGATATCCTGCGACACTCAAAGCTGATGCATTTCCTACGATAAAGTCAAAGAAATCTGCTGCCAGACCCCCATCGAATGTACCAAAGTGTTTCCCGCCAGACCCCCATCAAATGTGCCGGATGGTCTGCACATTTTACCGGCGATGCTAAGGCAGACATGGCACAGAGATGTATGGATAACCTGCAGATGCATTTCCAACGATAAAGTCAACTAAATCACAAAGGTGAGTTTTGTTGATGTTGTTGACTTATGTGCTAATCAGACATATTTGGTCGCGGCATGACTGCCAGCTAATCAATGCCAACATGCTATTTAGGCTAGCTGTATGTACATTTGAAACCATATTACGTTTCCTTCCACCCACATTTAATGCCAAACAAACACTTACCAATCGACGGATTTAAGTTGCTCCAGTGTCACAAGATGCGAAAGTCCTGATCGTTTGGTCCGCACATTTTACCGGCGATGCTAAGGAAGACATGGCACAGAGATGTATGGATAACCTGCAGATGCATTTCCAACAATAAAGTCAACTAAATCACAAAGGTGAGTTTTGTTGATGTTGTTGACTTATGTGCTAATCAGACATATTTGGTCGCGGCATGACTGCCAGCTAATCAATGCCAACATGCTATTTAGGCTCGCTGTATGTACATTTGAAACTATATTTACATCCAGCGTTTCCTTCCACCCACATTTAATGCCAAACAAACACTTACCAATCGGCGGGTTTAAGTTGATCCAGTGTCACAAGATGCGAAAGTCCTGATCGTTTGGTCCGCACATTTTACCCGCGATGCTAAGGCAAACATGGCCGAATAGCGTCAATAGCTATTCGCTCAATAGCTTCAGTTTCTTCTTCATTACTTTCATACTCCAACCATCCGTTTCAATACATGCGTAATCTGTTGAATCGCTTAAGCCGCTGAAATCCGAGTCTGAATCCGAGCTAATGTGGCTATATCTTGCTGTGGTAACCGCCATTAGCAGCACTGGATGACGTCACAGGAAAATGGATAGTGGCTTCGAACATAGCGGAAATAGGACAGCGGAGACCCCGGACTGTTGAAGGACTGAAGCTCTACATAAAACAAGAATGGGAAAGAATTCCACTTTCAAAGCTTCAACAATTAGTTTCCTCAGTTCCCAAACGTTTATTGAGTGTTGTTAAAAGAAAAGGTGATGTAACACAGTGGTGAACATGCCCTTTCCCAACTACTTTGGCACGTGTTGCAGCCATGAAATTCTAAGTTAATTATTTGCAATAAAAAAAACAAGTTTAATGCCGGTGTGATAGTTTCACTACTTTATTTGTGACATCCTGTCACAAATATTAATTTAGAATCTCATGGGTGCAACACGTGCCAAAGTAGTGGGGAAAGGGCATGTTCACCAGGAAAGTACCCGCACTCTTTTTTTTTTTACCAAGCCACGCTGCTGTAACACGTGCTGAATGTGGCTTGGCATTGTCTTGCTGAAATAAGCAGGGGCGTCAATGAAAAAGATGGCAGCATATGTTGTTCCAAAAGCTGTATGTACCTTTCAGCATTAATGGTGCCTTCACAGATGTGTAAGTTACCCATGCCTTGGGCACTAATGCACCCCCATACCATCACACATGCTGGCTTTTACACTTTGCGTCGATAACAATCTGGATGGTTCACTTCCCCTTTGGTCCGGATGACACCATGTGGAATATTTCCAAAAACAATTTGAAATGTGGACTCGTCAGACCACAAAACACTTTTCCACTTTGCATCAGTCCATCTTAGATGATCTCGGGGCCCAGAGAAGCCGGTGGCGTTTCTGGATGTTGTTGATAAATGGCTTTCGCTTTGCATAGTAGTGCTTTAACTTGCACGTACAGATGTAGCAACCAACTGTATTTCGTGACAGTGGTTTTCTGAAGTGTTCCTGAGCCCATGTGGTGATATCCTTTAGAGATTGATGTCGGTTTTTGATACAGTGCCGTCAGAGGGATGGAAGGTCACGGTCATTCAATGTTGGTTTCCGACGCTACATGAGCCAGTCCTCATGGGAAATGTGGCCTTCTTCTGGCAAAACACCACGGCTTTGGTCTCGACCAAAACTGAATGTTCTTAAGTTGGACTCTGAGATTGATTCCAATTCAAATAAGAATCAATAAGTGTCAGGTTCAAACACTGATGATAAAAGGAAAAGAATCAAACAGAGACAAAATTAAATTTGGACTCAGATTTGAGGAGAGACATGGCCACTGTACTGTCCGTACAGTCCTGCACCACGCTCTGCCCCAAGATCGTACTCCTTCTTCAATCAATCAATCAATCAATCAATCAATGTTTACTTATATAGCCCTAAATCACTAGTGTCTCAAAGGGCTGCACAAACCACTACCACATCCTCGGTAGGCCCACATAAGGGCAAGGAAAACTCACACCCAGTGGGACGTCGGTGACAATGATGACTATGAGGACCTTGGAGAGGAGGAAAGCAATGGATGTCGAGCGGGTCTAACATGATACTGTGGAAGTTCAATCCATAATGGATCCAACACAGTCGCGAGAGTCCAGTCCAAAGCGGATCCAACACAGCAGCGAGAGTCCCGTTCACAGTGGAAAAGTTCTTAATTTGACTCCCCCCCACCCCACCTTCCCACAGCTGCTTCCTCAGGGAAGTGGGTCGTAAACAGCGTTGCCGAACAGTTCAAAAATAGTTCAAAGAGAGTCAATCAATCAATGTTTATTTATATAGCCCCAAATCACAAATGTCTCAAAGGACTGCACAAATCATTACGACTACAACATCCACGGAAGAACCCGCAAAAGGGCAAGGAAAACTCACACCCAGTGGGCAGGGAGAATTCACATCCAGTGGGACGCCAGTGACAATGCTGACTATGAGAAACCTTGGAGAGGACCTCAGATGTGGGCAACCCCCCCCCTCTAGGGGACCGAAAGCAATGGATGTCGAGCGGGTCTAACATGATACTGTGAAAGTTCAATCCATAGTGGATCCAACACAGCCGCGAGAGTTCAGTTCAAGCGGATCCAAGACAGCAGCGAGAGTCCCGTCCACAGGAAACCATCTCAAGCGGAGGCGGATCAGCAGCGTAGAGATGTCCCCAATCGATACAGGCGAGCAGTCCATCCTGGGTCCCGACGAGCGGTCCATCCTGGGTCTCGACTCTGGACAGCCAGTACTTCATCCATGGTTATCGGACCGGACCCCCTCCACAGGAGAGGGGGGGACATAGGAGAAAAAAGAAAAAAGAAGCGGCAGATCAACTGGTCTAAAAAGGAGGTCTATTTAAAGGCTAGAGTATACAGATGAGTTTTAAGGTGAGACTTAAATGCTTCTACTGAGAGTCCCATAAAATAGTTATAAAGGAGTTCCATAAAATAGTTAAAAGAGAGTCCCATAAAATACTTCAAAAAGAGTTCTTCTGGAAGTTGGGCAGATCCTGCCATCTGCCCGCTTGTCAGGAACAGAATCTAATACAAAGTTGTTTTTGTGATATTCTAGAAACAATTGTTCTGACTATGAGGAATTGTTCAGCAGAATCTGAAGTGGAATCGGAACCGGGGGGAAAAAAAAATCCCATCAGTTCCCGTCACTAACCCACGACCCATCAGCCCCCTGGGGGACGGGTCTTGCCCAAAAGGCCCGATGCCAACATGGCGACATATGTTCCAAACTTTTCAAGGAGTCGCTGGGTTGGATTTGTCAAGTGTTAAGAAACAATTGCCTGCAAAGAATGCATTGAGTAATTAAATAATTGTCGGCCTCACCTAGAAGGGCGGGTGCGGAGTCCAATGTCGTGATCTTTAATAAGGCACAGAGACCGACAATTAGACATCAACACTCAAGTCGAGCTCCGGGCCAGGTCATAGGATGCGGTAAGTCTTCTCTTCCCATTCGAGTCCAGAATGTATTTTGTCTTGTCAATCGGGACTTTCCAAAGAAGTCGGGGTTCTATTTATTTCAGCATTGAAAAAGATATTGTATCAATCATTCCTTTTATTGGAAGTTGGCAGTTTTCAGTAGCATTGGGTAAGAAAAGAGAGAAGGGGCGAACAGAAGACTGTTATGTCCCAGGTTCAGCAGTACAAGGTCTGCTGAGATGGACCGGGGCGGTGAAGGGACACGGACTGTGAAACATTCTGCTGGTCCTGGCGCCGATAGGTCCGTACGGTCCGGTCGCGGGCAGAGTAGACCATGTGCCGGGTGATGCCGGTCCCCCAGGATGCTACGTATTGGCTTCAGACATCGAGTTGAGTACCTGGCACGCCGAAAGGTCCTGTTGGTTGGCTTTAGTGCAGCTGGCAAACCACACAAAAAGAACCTGTACATTTGGACTCTATTGTTAATTTTTCGCGACGTGTTTGCCACATTTTAGTTGAGTTGAGTCTTTATTTGAAGGGAAAATGCACAGAAACATTAAGCTCAAAGACAGATTTGTTCTGTACCAGATTATAGCTAACTAGCTCATTTCCATCTGCAGTCCCTGGCTACCTAAATTAAAGGCATACAAAAATCACACAATACAATTATGACAATAAAATCATAACATATCACATGGACACATACTTAATATAGAACACAACCACCCCTCCTTTACATCATAACTGGACAATACATGCTCTTCTTCACATCTGTCATCGTTTGTAAAAACAAGCTCACAATTTACAACAAAAATGCAGTCACGGATAAATATAACAGACATTAAATTAAACATAGTGTCCACCTTATTGACCGTGTGAGCAGCTCTGATTGCTCCAAAGTCACTTTTTAACTTCAATTCAAAATTTGGAATTGCGTCACAAATTTGCGTGTCATCCTTGCCATGCCAATCTTCTCGGTATCACTCCAATTTTAGTACGTGTGTTACCGAAGTAAAAGTGTTGATGTCTCAGCTGTGATTGTGATTAATATCTGTATCGACTCTCAATAGACTAAACCGAATCAAAAACCGATTTTTTTTTTTTAATCTCCAAAATCTGCCCAGTCCCTTTTCATCAATGTGTGTGTAGAAATTTGTCAAAGAAAACTATTTTTTCCCAGAACTGACAGCCACTGTTGTCACAAAAAGTATTGATTTAGTTTTTAATCAAGAATATCGCTAGACCCAGGAACGGAATCGGATCGTGTGGTGCCCACAGATTCAGAGCCCGAATTGTGACACCCGTCAACTGACCTAAAACTGTTTTTTTTAATCACCTGAGTAATATTTCTAAAGTTAGAACTTTGCTGTCAAAATCGGATCTAGGAACTGATCATTCTCTCTTTTCAACAAGTCAACGCGGAAGAGACTTCAGACGGTAGAAAATGCGGGCTTCCAGCCTTTGGACCGGTGCACCCAGAACACCCCCGTCTTATCCAGTCTACATTGGCTCCCCATCAAATTCCGCATTGAGTTTAAGACTTTAGTCCTGACTTTCCCTTTGTGTTGCTTGGTGGAACCCCTCAGTACATCATTGACTTGCAATGCCCCGACTCGTCGGTGTCTTCAAGCCAGGGTCTTCTAAAGATCCCCAATCTGGGGAGGGTGTGGCGAAGTTGGTGGAGTGGCCGTGCCAGCAATCTGAGGGTGACTGGTTCAATCCCCACCTTCTACCATCCTAGTCATGTCTGTGGTGTCCTTGGGCAAGACACTTCCCCCTTGCTCCTGATGGGACCAAGTTAGCGCCTTGCATGTCAGTTCCCGCCGTCAGTGAATGTGGAAATACTGTCAAAGCGCTTTGGGTTCCTTAAAACGGGGTAGAAAAGTGCTAAAAGTACAACCCATTCACCATTTACCAAAACTTGTTTTAAAACCCGCATTCCAGGTTATAGCTCTCAGACTCTGGAACAGGGGTCACCAACGCGGTGTCCGTAAGGACCAAATGAGTCGCCCGCCGGCCTGTTCTAAAAATAGCTCAAATAGCAGCACTTACCAGTGAGCTGCCTCTATTTTTCTACATTTTATTTATTTACTAGCAAGTGAGACAAAATTCAAATAGAATTTGAAAATCCGAGAAAATATTTCAAAGACTTGGTCTTCACTTGTTGGTTAGTGCGTCTGCCTCACAATACGAAGGTCCTGCAGTCCTGGGTTCAAATCCAGGCTCGGGATCTTTCTGTGTGGAGTTTGCATGTTCTCCCCGTGAATGCGTGGGTTCCCTCCGGGTACTCCGGCTTCCTCCCACTTCCAAAGACATGCACCTGGGGATAGGTTGATTGGCAACACTAAATTGGCCCTAGTGTGTGAATGTGAGTGTGAATGTTGTCTGTCTATCTGTGTTGGCCCTGCGATGAGGTGGCGACTTGTCCAGGGTGTACCCTGCCTTCCGCCCGATTGTAGCTGAGATAGGCGCCAGCGCCCCCCGTGACCCCGAAAGGGAATAAGCGGTAGAAAATGGATGGATGGATGGATTTATTTTTTTTACTTTGCTTCTTATAACTTTCAGCAAGACAATTTTAGAGAAAAAATACAAGCTTAAAAATGATTTTAGGATTTTTAAACACCTTTTTACCTTTTAAATTCCTTCCTCTTCTTTCCTGACAATTTCAATCAATGTTCAAGTATTTTTTTTTTATTGTAAAGAATAATACATACGTTTTAATTAAATTTTTCATTTTAGCATCTGTTTTTTCGACAAAGAATATTTGTGAAATATTTCTTCAAACTTATTATGATTAAAATAAAAATGAAAATATTCTGGCAAATCTAGAAAATCTGTAGAATCAAATTTAAATCTTGTTTCAAAGTCTTTTGAATTTCTTTTAAATTTTTTGTTCTGGAAAATCTAGAAAATCTGTAGAATCATATTTAAATCCTATTTCAAAGTCTTTTGAATTTCTTTTAAAATTTTTGTTCTGGAAAATCTAGAAAATCTGTAGAATCATATTTAAATCCTATTTCAAAGTCTTTTGAATTTTCTTTCAAAATTTTTGTTCTGGAAAATCTGTGGAATCATATTTAAATCCTATTTCAAAGTCTTTTGAATTTCTTTTAAATTTTTTGTTCTGGAAAATGTAGAAAATCTGTAGAATCATATTTAAATCTTATTTCAAAGTCTTTTGAATTTCTTTTAAAATTTTTGTTCTGGAAAATAAAGGAAGAAATAATGATTTGTTTTTGTTAGAAATTTTGCTTGGTCCAATTTGTTATATATTCTAACAAAGTGCAGACGGGATTTGAACCTTTTTAGAACATGTCATCAAAATTCTAAAATTAATCTTAATCAGGAAAAATGACTAATGATGTTCTGTGAATTCTTTTTATAATTTTTTTCAAAAATATTCGAATTAGCTAGTTTTCGTCTTCATTTTTTTTCGGTTGAATTTTGAATTTTGAAGAGTCGAAATTGAAGATTCAATTTTCATTTTATTCATGTTTTCTCCTCTTTTAAACCGTTCAATAAAGTGTTTTTTCATCATTTATTCTGTACAAAAAACCTTCTGTAAAACGAAAAAAATGTACAACGGAATGATAGACAGAAATACCCTTTTTTTTATATATAGAGATGTATTTATTAAAGGTAAATTGAGCAAATTGGCTATTTTTGGCAATTTATTGAAGTGTGTATCAAACTGGTAGCCCTTGGCATGAATCAGTAGCCAAGCAGTAGCTCTTGCTTTCAAAAAGGTTGCTGAACGACTTACTATGTTGACACTTTTAAAAAACATTTGAAACCTTCTCTTTTTAGTAAAGCTTTTAGTTGATGCACCTGTTAACTATCAGGTTTAATAAACTTTGTATCCCTTTTATGATGTTGCCCCTTGAGTTGTTGTTTTGCTTTAAGTGTGTTTTGGACAACGCTTTGTGATTTAATCCGTGAAAAGCGCTTTAAAAAAAAATGGGCTTACTTACCTAATGAGGACTGGCTGGGCTCCAGCTGAGTTAAAACAACATCCTGCCCAACTGCGGAGTTGTAGGCCTATCTCAGGGGTGTCCAAACTTTTTCCACAGAGGGCCGCACACGGAAAAATTTTAGCATGCGGGGCCATTTTTATATTTTTCATTTTCAAACCATAACAAAATATATGGATTTTAAAATGTATTCCACCGTAAGGGGTCCCGGGGGCTATAAAGGGTCTCAGTTATTAAAATGTTAAAAATAAGTCAAATTTGTATTATTATTTTTTATTTAACGCTTACAGTAAATCAACTTAAAAAAAAAAAAAAAAGGTTTTATGGCTTTTCTGTCGAGAAAACTTGTTTGTTTTTTAATAGTAAAACTGAAATAATTAGAGCCCAAGAAGTAGCTCTTGCTTTCAAAAAGGTTGCTGAACGACTTACTATGTTGACACCTTTAAAAAACATTTGAAACCTTCTCTTTTTAGTAAAGCTTTTAGTTGATGCACCTGTTAACTATCAGGTTTAATACACTTTGTATCCCTTTTATGATGTTGCCCCTTGAGTTGTTGTTTTGATTTAAGTGTGTTTTGGACAACGCTTTGTGATTTAATCCGTGAAAAGCGCTTTAAAAAAAAATGGGCTTACTTACCTAATGAGGACTGGCTGGGCTCCATGTTTAAACAACATCCTGCCCAACTGCGTAGTAGTAGGACTATAAAGGGTCTCAGTTATTAAAATGTTAAAAATAAGTCAAATTTGTATTATTATTTTTTATTTAACGCTTACAGTAAATCAACTTAAAAAAAAAAAAAAAGTTTTTATGGCTTTTCTGTCGAGAAAACGTATTTGTTTTTTAATAGTGAATCTGAAATAATTAGAGCCCTAAAAGATCAATAATGCAGGACACCATAGATTTTAATTCATTATTATTTTTTAGTAATGACAGTGAGTACAGAAATAAAATACCACTAAATATATTTGGGATCCAAAAGGTGTCCCACTCAGAAAGTGATACATTTTTATTAGTTTTTTTTAAAACTTTCAACACTTAAATTAAGAGATTAACTTCAGATATATTTGTGGATTTTACGTTTTAACTCATATTCTGTTTGTTTTATGCTCTTTTTTCAAAGAAAACTTTGTTTTTATATGGCAACTGCACAATATATGCAAAATTTACCACATAAAACATTTTAAAGTGACATTTTTGGACTAATTGGAACTTTGAAAATAATTCATTATAACGTGGATTTTTTTCGTCATTATTTTTTTGTTTTGAGCAACGGCAAAAAATGTAAAATAAATAATTGATTGATTAAAACTTGTAATTAGTCGATTGCACAGTACAGGACATATTCCCTACAATTGATCACTATATGGTAACACCCCAATAAATCGGGGTCCAAGATCATAGCTCGGTTTGTAGCGTGGCCGTGCCAGCAACTTGAGGGTTGCAGGTTCGATTCCCGCTTCCGCCATCCTAGTCACTGCCGTTGTGTCCTTGGGCAAGACACTTTACCCACCTGCTCCCAGTGCCACCCACACTGCTTTAAATGTAACTTAGATATTGGGTTTCACTATGTAAAGCGATTTGAGTCACTAGAGAAAAGCGCTATATAAATATAACATAATTGACATCCTCGGAAGAACCCGCAAAAGGGCAAGGAAAACTCACACCCAGTGGGCAGGGAGAATTCACATCCAGTGGGACGCCAGTGACAATGCTGACTATGAGAAACCTTGGAGAGGACCTCAGATGTGGGCAACCCCCCATCCCCCCGCCCCCCTCTAGGGGACCGAAAGCAATGGATGTGGAGCGGGTCTAACATGATACTGTGAAAGTTCAATCCATAGTGGCTCCAACACAGTCGCGAGAGTTCAGTTCAAAGCGGATCCAAGAAAGCAGCGAGAGTCCCGTCCACAGGAAACCATCCCAAGCGGAGGCGGATCAGCAGCGTAGAGATGCCCCCAACCAATACACAGGCGAGCGGTCCATCCTGGGTCCCGACTCTGGATAGCCAGTACTTCATCCATGGTCATCGGACCGGCCCCCCTCCACAAGGGAGGGGGGGGGACATAGGAGACAAAAGAAAAGAAGCGGCAGATCAACTGTTCTAAAAAGGAGGTCTATTTAAAGGCTAGAGTATACAGATGAGTTTTAAGGTGAGACTTAGATGCTTCTACTGAGGTAGCATCTCGAACTGTTACCGGGAGGGCATTCCAGAGTACTGGAGCCCGAGTCCAGTCCATAGTGGATCCAACAAAATAGTGTGAGTCCAGGCCATAGTGGATCTAACATAATAGTAAGAGTCAAGTCCATAGTGGATCTAACATAATAGTGTGAGTCCAGTCCATAGTGGATCTAACATAATAGTGTGAGAGTCCAGTCCATAGTGAATCTAACATAATAGTGAGAGTCCGGTCCATAGTGGATCCAACATAATAGTGTGAGAGTCCAGTCCATAGTGGATCTAACGTAATAGTGAGAGTCCAGTCCATAGTGGATCTAACATAATAGTGTGAGAGTCCAGTCCATAGTGGATCTAACGTAATAGTGAGAGTCCAGTCCATAGTGGATCTAACATAATAGTGTGAGAGTCTAGTCCATAGTGGATCTAACATAATAGTGTGAGAGTCCAGTCCATAGTGGATCTAACATAATAGTGTGAGAGTCTAGTCTATAGTGGATCTAACATAATAGTGTGAGAGTCTAGTCTATAGTGGATCTAACATAATAGTTTGAGAGTCCAGTCCATAGTGAATCTAACATAAGAGTGTGAGAGTCCAGTCCATAGTGGATCTAACATAATAGTGAGAGTCCAGTCCATAGTGGATCTAACATAATAGTGAGAGTCCAGTCCATAGTGGATCTAACATAATAGTGTGAGAGTCCAGTCCATAGTGGATCTAACATAATAGTGTGAGAGTCCAGTCCATAGTGGATCTAACATAATAGTGTAAGAGTCCAGTCCATAGTGGAGCTAACATAATAGTGGGAGTCCAGTCCATAGTGGATCTAACGTAATAGTGAAAGTCCAGTCCATAGTGGATCTAACATAATAGTGTGAGAGTCTAGTCTATAGTGGATCTAACATAATAGTTTGAGAGTCCAGTCCATAGTGGATCTAACATAATAGTGTGAGAGTCTAGTCTATAGTGGATCTAACATAATAGTTTGAGAGTCCAGTCCATAGTGAATCTAACATAATAGTAAGAGTCAAGTCCATAGTGGATCTAACATAATAGTGAGAGTCCAGTCCATAGTGGATCTAACATAACAGTGAGAGTCAATCAATCAATCATCCATCCATCCATCCATCCATCCATCTTCTTCCGCTTATCCGAGGTCGGGTTGCGGGGGCAACAGCCTAAGCAGGGAAACCCAGACATCCCTCTCCCCAGCCACTTTGTCTAGGTCTTCCCGGAGGGATCCCGAGGCGTTTCCAGGCCAGTCGGGAGACATAGTCTTCCCAACGTGTCCTGGGTCTTCCCCGTGGCCTCCTTCTGGTTGGACGTGCCCTAAACACCTCCCTAGGGAGGTGTTCGGGTGGCATCCTGACCAGATGTCCGAACCACCTCATCTGGCTCCTCTCGATGTGGAGGAGCAGCGGCTTTACTTTGAGTTCCTCCCGGATGGCAGAGCTTCTCACCCTATCTCTAAGGGAGAGACCTGGAAACTCATTTCGGTCATGACCCAAAGCTCATGACCATAGGTGAGGATGGGAACGTAGATCGACCGGTAAATTGAGAGCTTTGCCTTCCGGCTCAGCTCCTTCTTCACCACAACGGATCGGTACAACGTCCGCATTACTGAAGACGCCGCACCGTGCGTCAGCCTCAATATACAAAGGTCCTGAGTAGTCCTGGGTTCAATCCCGGGCTCGGGATCTTTCTGTGTGGAGATTGCATGCCCTCCCCATGAATGTGTGGGTTCCCTCCGGGTACTCCGGCATCCTCCCACTTCCAAAGACATGCACCTGGGGATAGGCCCCTCCCACCTCCAAAAGACATGCACCTGGGGATAGGCCCCTCCCACCTCCAAAAGACATGCACCTGGGGATAGGCCCCTCCCACCTCCAAAGACATGCACCTGGGGATAGGCCCCTCCCACCTCCAAAAGACATGCACCTGGGGATAGGCCCCTCCCACCTCCAAAAGACATGCACCTGGGGATAGGCCCCTCCCACCTCCATGCATGCCACCTTTGTGCTGGCATGGCCCAGCACCCTTTGCAGTTCGCGCTTTGGCTGAGAAGGTTTCGTGTGCGCTCAGGGTGCTGGTGATCCAGATTCGACTGGCTCCATCAAGCCCGGCTCGCAGCCCAGGACATGTAAAGTTCTGCCAGGTTACCGTTTGGTTGCCATATCCGATCATAGTCTGAGAGGAGGGCTTCGCTTTCGTCTGCGACACAGAGGCTCGGCACTCGGCCAAAAGGAGTCTATAATGACACGATCGCCATCTGGACCCCCGCGTCACTGTCTCAAGTAACTCGGCGGGAAAACGTGTCAGTCTTAGTCGGAACTTGGATCGCATGACGGCAATAAATGCCTCGTTAGCCAGATGCAGAAAGCCGAGGAAGCTGTGTGCACATAAACAAGCATTCGATACAAAAATAAACAAAAGTTGAGAACCGCTGGTATAAGGTTCTAAAAGCATAAACAAGGATTTACTAAATGAAACTAAAAAGGATCAGGTTCTAAAACAACAGAACAGAATGCTGCAGAACAGCAAAAATTCACTGGTAAGAACCTCCACAAATTATCTAATTATGAAGCATCAAACAATCAAAGAAAGAAAGCATCCAAACAATTTAATTAGTCTTAATTACCAACAGAAAACAGGTGCGTAGTGCATTCAAAGGCAGGCGTGAAGCGGAAACTAAAAATAAGTCACAGCCAGATCAACTGGTCTAAAAGGAGGTCTATTTAAAGGCTAAAGTATACAAATGAGTTTTAAGGTGAGACTTAAATGCTTCTACTGAGGTAGCATCTCCAACTGTTACCGGAAGGGCATTCCAGAGTTCTGGAGCCCGAATGGAAAACGCTCTATAGCCCGCAGACTTTTTTTGGGCTCCGGGAATCACTAATAGGCCGGAGTCCTTTGAACACAGATTTCTTTGCCTGGACACAAACACGTGTGTAAGAGGGAACCATCAAACATTAAAGAACACAAAGGACATTAAAAACATCAAAAGAGCAGAGCTGATGCAAGCAGCCACTTGTACACACAGCCACAAAAGTAAAACAACAACAAAAAAACATAAAACTCATACACTGTGGTGGCCTCTGCGATGTTCCACGCCATGGTCTGCTGAGGTGAGCTGAGCATGGCCAGAGACAGGAGCAGACCCAACAAAGCAACCAAGAGAGCCCACTCCACCAACAGCTGCCCACCAACTCTCGGCCAGTGTCCAGTCGGCATGGATGAGCGAGGATACGTCCAAAGAACCCGGGGGGTCCAAGACACTGTGAAGCTTGCCCGTCCCGGCGCTCAGTCCTGTCTCTTCATCCGCATCTCCTCCAGTCTCTCCAAACAGACTCTGGTGTGATAGACACCGAGCATCTGGTCTTATTGGCCAAAATGCTCCCGGGAGCCAGATCCAGAAGTTCTCAAAAAGCACCGCAGAAGTCATGAAAGTGTCACCCCTTGTCAGATAGTCCAAAGGGTTCCGAACCAAAAAGCAAAAAAAAAAAAAAATGAAATCAAGACTAAAACATCAGGAACACAAAGGGATGACACAACAGTAAGGACTTCCTGCCAACAGCAGGAAACTACAACGGCGCCGGATAATAAACTGCTCCCTGACCCTTCTGAAGGACAGAGCCAGGAGGATCCTGTCTGATCCCTCACATCCTGGCCAGGGCTTCTTCAACCTTCTGCCCTCCGGCGGGACGTACTGGGTCTCAAGAAGCCGGACTAATAGAAACGCTTTTCACCCGCGGGTCATCAGGCTGCTTGCCCTTTAAAACTGCCTTCAAGTCTCATTAGCATCGTTTTTTTCACTGGTTGAACTAAATTAGTTTTGAAATTACTGAAGTGAATTCATTGAGTCATTTTAAGTTCAAACTGCGGTGAATGCCATCCATCCATCTTGTCCTTTCGGTCATAACCCAAAGCTCATGACCATAGGTGAGGATGGGAAAGTAGATCGACCGGTAAATTGAGAGCTTTGCCTTCCGGCTCAGCTCCTTCTTCACCACAATGGATCGATACAACGTCCGCATTACTGAAGATGCCGCACCGATCCGCCTGTCGATCTCGCGATCCACCCTTCCCTCACTCGTGAACGAGACTCCGAGGTACTTGAACTCCTCCACTTGGGGCAGGGTCTCCTCTGTAGTGGAAAAGTCCGAAACTTAACTGCAAACAAAGTGGTTTTAGTACAAAAGTTTTATTTACCCAATATCAAATATTACAGATTGGATTGCGTTGCAGATAGCATCCTTCGAAGGATCCAGAGTCAAACAGAAATCCTTCTTCTCTTGATGGAACTCCACTCTTTTCCGGGCGAGAACCATGGACTTGGACTTGGAGGTGCTGACATGCGGTGAATGTTTATATTCAACTTGGAGAAAGCGAATATGATTGAGTCCATAATAAATCAAGGGGCCTTAGTTGGACTGGGTTAACTCTCTCACAAGAAGAGGCAATAAATTCAGACTTCGGAATCCAAAAGTGACAAGTCTATCCTGGAGGAAAAACCCCCCGTGTATCTTCATGTCAACATTTTAGTTACAACTTATAGTTACATATTAACATCTCCTTACATGGTCAGGTTGTACTCTCCTGAATTAACACACACCCAGAGGGACAAAGAAAGAATACAAGACTGTGGTTCGGCTCCTCCAAGTTAGGAGTGCATCAATTTTTGACTTGACCTCCTCCAGGTACTGCAGTCCTGCATAATGACACTCGCCTGTAATAAAGCAACTTTTTGTTCATCAAAGCGTCTCCGACGTCTCCTTTGATTCACCCGCACGGGTCGTGTCACCCTTCTACCCAGGAAGGGGTGACAAGACCAGAATCACACCATGAAGGCAACGTGCTAGGGGACGCCTCTTATCCGTCCAGGGCCCTCGCACGTCCTCCACACAAAAACGGGGCCAAAAGCCTAAATCTGAAAAATACATTTGAATCTGAAAGAAAAAAAATTAAACTTTGAAAAATGTATGAAAAACAAAACAAAACAGAAGTTCAAATCAATATCAAACTATATGAAAGTGAAAAATGAAAACAATAACACTCAAAGGAATTATTTTTATTTTGAAACACAACTTCAACAATTGTACTTTCCCTTTCAAAGTAAATTTAAAGTAAATTAAAGCTGCAAGCAGCGATGGACAAGGCCGTTTTGGCTCCTGCCCCTGCGACCCAAGCCCAGATAAGCGGTAGAAGATGGATGGATGGATTATTACACAGAGAAAAAGTTGTATACACATGTTATACATCAGTCTCATAGTGATAACAGTTGTAAAGTGGCTTGGGCATTTAATACGCCGCCATTTTGAGACTCTAATGCATGATGAATGGAATGCAGGTGTTGTATTGAAGTGGGAATAGCAAACTTCCTGTTGATTTTAGTTGGGGGTGGTCAGTGTATGAAATATAGGTCGCAGTGAGACCTACATTGAGGTTTTTGTTTCATGTGTGTATGACAGTCCTACAGTTTTGTCTGAGCAGAAAGCCGCCATTTTGTGGCAACAGCAGCAGCTAAATGGTTCTTTGCGGGCTCATAAAATCCAAACCGGGGTAGTAATTCAAACTCTTTCATCAACTTTTAAGCAGAAGGGTTCAATCTATCTTCTGTGCTTATTTGAAGCCGAAACGACAAACGGCCTCAGAGGAGATAATGTTTGAAAAAAAAGGGAATTTTTTTATCCAACTTTTGTATTGAAGTAGGAATAGCAAACTTCCTGTTGATTTTAGTTGGGGGCAGTGAGTGCATGAAATATAGGTCACAGTGAGACCTACATTGAGGTTTTTGTTTCATGTGTGTATGACAGTCCTACGGTTTTGTCTGAGCAGAAAGCCGCCATTTTGTGACAACAGCAGCAGCGCAATGGTTCTTTGCAGGCTCATAAAATCCAAACCGGGGTAGTAATTTAAACTCTTTCAAAACGACAAACGGCCTCAGAGGAGATAATGTTTGAAAAAAAAGAGAATTTTTTAATCCAACTTTTGTATTGAAGTGGGAATAGCAAACTTCCTGTTGATTTTAGCCGGGGGGGGGGTCTCACTGGATGAAATATAGGTCTAACTGAGACCTACATACTTGTTTTTGTTTCATGTTTCTACGACATTCCTACTGGAAGTTACAGACGGTTTTGTCTGTGTTTTCTTCTTAGGGGGCGCTACAACGCAAGTTTGAATTTTGGGGTTTGGTTTTTGATTAGATCGCAATTTTCGCCAGTTCTGACGTGTGTCAAATTTGGTGAGTTTTAAAGCATTTTAAGGGGGGCAAATTACAGATCAAAGAGGTGGCGGAATAATAATAATAAATAATAATAATAATAATAATAAAACCTTAGAAATTAAATAGGGTCCTCTGTCCCAAAGGGACATCTGTCCCTAATTAGAAACCTTTTGTCCCAAATTTAGCTCCGTACAGCTTCTTTTTACAGCCAATTCTAAAGTTGGACAACACATTTAGCTCCATAAACGGTCAAGGTCATGGTTTTTACTCGACCTTTGTGCATAAACTTAAAGTTCAATTACACTGGAATTGTTTAATAGAGTTCTCTTCCCGTCAACAGTATAACACAAAGCGCAATTAAAACACAACAATAACATTTTAAGTTGGATGGGTTAGGGTTAGGGTGTACCCCGCCTTCCGCCCGATTGTAGCTGAGATAGGCACCAGCGCCCCCCGCGACCCCAAAGGGAATAAGCAGTAGAAAATGGATGGATGGATGGGATTTATAAAGGCATTACACAGATATGGGGTATGCAAAAACTTAAAATAAGGATAATGAAGAGAAACATATTTTGTTGATGGAAAGTATTTACAGAGTTTAAACAAAACAAAACAAGCTATATTTCAAATAAATGGCATTGATATTGAAACATTTGATTGTATTTTTACAGGAGATAACAGCATTTGTGACGAAAACGCCCCAAGATGAAAATGAAAACATTCATTCTTCTACTTCTACTTCACGGTAAGTAATCTTGTCAAACAATTCCACGATGTAGCTAAATGCCGTCACTGACTGAACTTCTCAATGCAAACAGGAACTATCAGTGAGTCTGCTTGGGTAGAACGTCAAGGAATCAAGATTAGTACACGACTCCATAACGCGAAACAGTTCAAAAGAGAAACAGGAGAAGGAACCACATGTAGCCCAGGCACCCCTAACAGTCCAAATACCATCACTAGCACTGGAAATCCTGGAAGCTCAGGTACCACAAGTAGCCCTGGCACACCTAATAGTCCAAATGGTATAACTATCCCTGGCAGCCCTGGAAGCACAGGCACCGCCAGCAGCCCTGGAACTCCCGGAAGCTCAGGTACCACAAGTAGCCCTGGCACACCTAATAGTCCAAATAGTATAACTATCCCTGGCAGCCCTGGAAGCACAGGCACCGCCAGCAGCCCTGGAACTCCCGGAAGCTCAGGTACCACAAGTAGCCCTGGCACACCTAATAGTCCAAATAGTATAACTATCCCTGGCAGCCCTGGAAGCACAGGCACCGCCAGCAGCCCTGGAACTCCCGGAAGCTCAGGTACCACAAGTAGCCCTGGCACACCTAATAGTCCAAATAGTATAACTATCCCTGGCAGCCCTGGAAGCACAGGCACCGCCAGCAGCCCTGGAACTCCCGGAAGCTCAGGTACCACAAGTAGCCCTGGCACACCTAATAGTCCAAATAGTATAACTATCCCTGGCAGCCCTGGAAGCACAGTCACCGCCAGCAGCCCTGGAACTCCCGGAAGCTCAGGTACCACAAGTAGCCCTGGCACACCTAATAGTCCAAATAGTATAACTATCCCTGGCAGCCCTGGAAGCACAGTCACCACCAGTAGCCCTGGAACTCTTGGAAGCCCAGGTACCTCAATTAGCCAAGGCACCCCTATCAACCCAAATACAATCACCAGCCAAGGCAACCCTGGGAGCTCAGAACCCAGCAATAGCCCTGGCACCCCTGGGATGCCAGTGATCACAAGCACCTCAGGCACCCCTGTAGCCCCAGGCACAACCGTCAACCCAGTTACCATCACCAGCCCTGGCACCGTTGAAAGCCCAGTGACCACAGGCCCCACAGTCATTTCAGTGGATCCGGTGGTTTCTACAAACAGTCCAGGTACCACAGATAACACAAGCCCAACTGGAAACTCAGGCACTAGCAGTATTCCTGGCAACCCTGGCACTCCCATCACCAGCCAAGGCCCCTCTGGGAGCTCAGGCCCCAGCAATAGCCCTGACACCACTGGGATACCAGGGATTACAAGCATCTCGGGCACCCCTGTAGGCCCAGGCACACCCGTCAACCCAGTTACCATCACCGGCCCTGACACCACTGGGATACCAGAGATTACAAGCACCTCAGGCACCGCTGTAGGCCCAGGCACACCCGTCAACCCAGTTACCATCACCAGCCCTGACACCACTGGGATACCAGGGATTACAAGCACCTCAGGCACCCCTGTAGGCCCAGGCACACCCGTCAACCCAGTTACCATCACCAGCCCAGACACCACTGGGATACCAGGGATTACAAGCACCCCAGGCACCCCTGTAGTCTCAGGCACAACCGTCAACCCAGTTACCATCACCAGCCCAGACACCACTGGGATACCAGGGATTACAAGCACCCCAGGCACCCCTGTAGTCTCAGGCACAACCGTCAACACAGTTACCAACACCAGCCCTGACACCACTGGGATACCAGGGATTACAAGCACCTCAGGCACCCCTGTAGGCCCAGGCACACCCGTCAACCCAGTTACCATCACCAGCCCAGACACCACTGGGATACCAGGGATTACAAGCACCCCAGGCACCCCTGTAGTCTCAGGCACAACCGTCAACACAGTTACCAACACCAGTCCAAGCACCGTTGAAAGCCCAATCACCACAGGCCCCACAGTCATTTTAGTAGATCCGTTGTTACAAAGAGTCGCAGAGACAGCAGTTGCATCAGCCACAACAGCCACAGCAAAAGCGGCAGCATTGACAGGAGCAGCTGTGGTAGCAATAGCAGCCGTTTCAGGTGAATTTATTGCTCAAAATGCTGCAGAAAGAGTTGCAAGAGCTGCAGAAACAGCAGTTGCTGCTTCATCTTCTCTTATAGCAGGCACAATAGATGCATCTGCAGCAGCACAAACCGCGAATGATGCAGCAGATGAAGCTCTATTGGCTGCAATAGCTGCAGGGGAAGTGGCAGGAAATGCAACAGGAGCCTTGGCCCCTTTTGCAAGATATTTATTCTTAGCAGCAGCAAATGCAGCATTCGCAGCGAGAGCAGCTGCAGATGCTGCAGTTTCAGCGGCCAACTCTAGAGGAACTGGAATTACTACAGCTAATGCCCAATTTGCCATAGAAGCTGCAAGAAATGCCAGCCAAGAGGCTGCAATGGCTGCACAAACCCTTAGTGCATTACTTACTTCAACAATCCTGCCACCAGAAACAGAGGACACTATAAGACAAGTGTTGCATTTAGCTAAAAATGCTACTGAATCAGCAATTAATGCAGCAGTGGCAAACTCAATGGCACTGGACACAGCAGAGCAAGCTGTGGTCACGGGAGCGGGGACTGTAGATGTGGAATTATTTGCAGCATCAGCCTCAGTAAACTTACAAATGGCAGCAGCTTTAGTAAGACAATCCACAGGGATGGTATTAGATGCTGTGGATGCCCTGCCTATTAGCGTCACAGTTTCTACAAACAGCCCAGGTACCACAGACAACACAAGCCCAACTGGGAACTCAGGCACTAGCAGTATTCCTGGCAACCCTGGCACCCCCATCACCAGCCAAGGCTCCCCTGGAAACTCAGGCCCCCGCAATAGCCCTGACACCACTGGGATACCAGGGATTACAAGCACCTCAGGCACCCCTGTAGTCTCAGGCACAACCGTCAACACAGTTACCATCACCAGCCCTGACACCACTGGGATACCAGGGATTACAAGCACCCCAGGCACCCCTGTAGTCTCAGGCACAACCGTCAACACAGTTACCAACACCAGCCCTGACACCACTGGGATACCAGGGATTACAAGCACCCCAGGCACCCCTGTAGTCTCAGGCACAACCGTCAACACAGTTACCATCACCAGCCCTGACACCACTGGGATACCAGGGATTACAAGCACCCCAGGCACCCCTGTAGTCTCAGGCACAACCGTCAACACAGTTACCATCACCAGCCCTGACACCACTGGGATACCAGGGATTACAAGCACCCCAGGCACCCCTGTAGTCTCAGGCACAACCGTCAACACAGTTACCAACACCAGCCCAGGCAGCGTTGAAATCTCAGTCACCACAGACCCCACAGTCATTTTTGTGGATCCGTTGTTACAAAGAGTTGCAGAGACAGCAGTTGCATCAGCCACAACAGCCACAGCAAAAGCGGCAGCAGTAACAGGAGCAGCTGTGGTAGCAATAGCAGCCGTTTCAGGTGAATTTATTGCTCAAAATGCTGCAGAAAGAGTTGCAAGAGCTGCAGAAACAGCAGTTGCTGCTTCATCTTCTCTTATAGCAGGCACAATAGATGCATCTGCAGCAGCACAAACCGCAAATGATGCAGCAGATGAAGCTCTATTGGCTGCAATAGCTGCGGGGCAAGTGGCAGGAAATGCAACAGGAGCCTTGGCCCCTTTTGCAAGAACTTTATTCTTAGCAGCAGCAAATGCAGCATTCGCAGCAAGAGCAGCTGCAGATGCTGCAGTTTCAGCGGCCAGCTCTACGGAAACTGGAATTACTACAGCTAATGCCCAATTTGCCATAGAAGCTGCAAGAAATGCATGCCAAGAGGCTGCGATGGCTGCACAAACCCTCAGTGCATTACTTACTTCAACAATCCTGCCATCAGAAACAGAGGACACTATAAGACAAGTGTTGCTTTTAGCTGAAAATGCTGCTGAATCAGCAATTAATGCAGCAGTGGCAAACTCAATGGCACTGGACACAGCAGAGCAAGCTGTGGTCACAGAAGCGGGAACTCTAGAGGCGGTATTATTTGCAACATCAGCCTCAGTAAGAGTATTAATTGCAGCAGATTTAGTAAAACAATCCACAGGGGTGGTATTAGATGCTGTGGATGCCCTGCCGATTAGCGTCACGGTTTCTACAAACAGCCCAGGTACCACAGACAACACAAGCCCAACTGGGAACTCAGGCACTAGCAGTATTCCTGGCAACCCTGGCACCCCCATCACCAGCCAAGGCTCCCCTGGAAACTCAGGCCCCCGCAATAGCCCTGACACCACTGGGATACCAGGGATTACAAGCACATCAGGCACCCCTGTAGTCTCAGGCACAACCGTCAACACAGTTACCATCACCAGCCCTGACACCACTGGGATACCAGGGATTACAAGCACCCCTGGCACCCCTGTAGTCTCAGGCACAACCGTCAACACAGTTACCATCACCAGCCCTGACACCACTGGGATACCAGGGATTACAAGCACCCCAGGCGCCCCTGTAGTCTCAGGTACAACCGTCAACACAGTTACCATCACCAGCCCTGACACCACTGGGATACCAGGGATTACAAGCACCCCAGGCACCCCTGTAGTCTCAGGCACAACCGTCAACACAGTTACTATCACCGGCCCTGACACCACTGGGATACCAGGGATTACAAGCACCCCAGGCACCCCTGTAGTCTCAGGCACAACCGTCAACACAGTTACCATCACCGGCCCAGGCAGCGTTGAAATCTCAGTCACCACAGGCCCCACAGTTATTTTAGTGGATCCGGTGGTACAAAGAGTCGCAGAGAGAGCAGTTGCATCAGCCACAACAGCCACAGCAACAGCGGCAGCAGTGACAGGAGCAGCTGTGGTAGCAATAGCAGCCGTTTCAGGTGAACTTATTGCTCAAAATGCTGCAGAAAGAGTTGCAAGAGCTGCAGAAACAGCAGTTGCTGCTTCATCTTCTCTTATAGCAGGCACAATAGATGCATCTGCAGCAGCACAAACCGCAAATGATGCAGCAGATGAAGCTATATTGGCTGCAATAGCTGCGGGGCAAGTGGCAGGAAATGCAACAGGAGCCTTGGCCCCTTTTGCAAGAACTTTATTCTTAGCAGCAGCAAATGCAGCATTCGCAGCGAGAGCAGCTGCAGACGCTGCAGTTTCAGCGGCTAACCCTACGGAAACCGGAATTACTACAGCTAATCCCCAATTTGCCATAGAACCTGCAAGAAATGCCAACCAAGAGGCTGCGATGGCTGCACAAACCCTCAGTGCATTACTTACATCAACAATCCTGCCACCAGAAACAGAGGACACTATAAGACAAGTGTTGCTTTTAGCTGAAAATGCTACTGAATCAGCAATTAATGCAGCAGTGGCAAACTCAATGGCACTGGACACAGCAGAGCAAGCTGTGGTCACAGAAGCGGGAACTCTAGAGGCAGAATTATTTAAAATATCCGCCTCAGTAAGAGTCCTAATTGCAGCAGATTTAGTAAGACAATCCACAGGGGTGGTATTAGATGCTGTGGATGCCCTGCCTATTAGCGTCACAGTTTCTACAAACAGCCCAGGTACCACAGACAACACAAGCCCAACTGGGAACTCAGGCACTAGCAGTATTCCTGGCAACCCTGGCACCCCCATCACCAGCCAAGGCTCCCCTGGAAACTCAGGCCCCAGCAATAGCCCTGACACCACTGGGATACCAGGGATTACAAGCACCTCAGGCACCCCTGTAAACTCAGGCACAACCGTCAACACAGTTACCATCACCAGCCCTGACACCACTGGGATACCAGGGATTACAAGCACCCCAGGCACCCCTGTAGTCTCAGGCACAACCGTCAACACAGTTACCATCACCAGCCCTGACACCACTGGGATACCAGGGATTACAAGCACCCCAGGCACCCCTGTAGTCTCAGGCACAACCGTCAACACAGTTACCATCACCAGCCCTGACACCACTGGGATACCAGGGATTACAAGCACCCCAGGCACCCCTGTAGTCTCAGGCACAACAGTCAACACAGTTACCATCACCAGCCCTGACACCACTGGGATACCAGGGATTACAAGCACCCCAGGCACCCCTGTAGTCTCAGGCACAACCGTCAACACAGTTACCATCACCAGCCCTGACACCACTGGGATACCAGGGATTACAAGCACCCCAGGCACCCCTGTAGTCTCAGGCACAACCGTCAACACAGTTACTATCACCGGCCCAGGCAGCGTTGAAATCTCAGTCACCACAGACCCCACAGTCATTTTAGTGGATCCGGTGGTACAAAGAGTCGCAGAGACAGCAGTTGCATCAGCCACAACAGCCACAGCAACAGCGGCAGCAGTGACAGGAGCAGCTGTGGTAGCAATAGCAGCCGTTTCAGGGGAACTTATTGCTCAAAATGCTGCAGAAAGAGTTGCAAGAGCTGCAGAAACAGCAGTTGCTGCTTCATCTTCTCTTATAGCAGGCACAATAGATGCATCTGCAGCAGCACAAGCCGCAAATGATGCAGCAGATGAAGCTCTATTGGCTGCAATAGCTGCAGGGGAAGTGGCAGGAAATGCAACAGGAGCCTTGGCCCCTCTTGCAAGAACTTTATTCTTTGCAGCAGAAAATGCAGCAATCGCAGCGAGAGCAGCTGCAGACGCTGCAGTTTCAGCGGCCAACTCTACGGAAACTGGAATTACTACAGCTAATGCCCAATTTGCCATAGAAGCTGCAAGAAATGCCAGCCAAGAGGCTGCGATGGCTGCACAAGCCCTCAGTGCATTACTTACTTCAACAATCCTGCCACCAGAAACAGAGGACACTATAAGACAAGTGTTGCATTTAGCTAAAAATGCTACTGAATCAGCAATTAATGCAACAGTGGCAAACTCAATGGCACTGGACACAGCAGAGCAAGCTGTGGTCACAGAAGCGGGACCTCTGGAGGCGGAATTATTTGCAACATCCGCCTCAGTAAGCTTACAAATTGCAGCAGATTTAGTAAGACAATCCACAGGGATGGTATTAGATGCTGTGGATGCCCTGCCTATTGGCGTCACAGTTTCTACAAACAGCCCAGGTACCACAGACAACACAAGCCCAACTGGGAACTCAGGCATTAGCAGTATTCCTGTTAACCCTGGCAATTCCATCACCAGCCAAGGCCCCTCTGGGAACTCAGGACCCAGCAATAGCCCTGACACCACTATGATACAAGGGATTACAAGCACCCCAGGCACCCCTGTAGACTCAGGCACAACCCCCCCAGTCACTTTAGTGGATCCGTTAGTACAAAGAGCCTCAGATATAGCAGTAGCAGCAGCCACCACAGCCACAGCAGCAGCAGCAGCAGTGACGGGAGCAGCCGTTGTAGCAACAGCAGCTGCTTCAGGTGGTAGTGCTATTGCTGCGAATGCTGCACAAAGTGTTGCAACAGCTGCAAACACAGCAGCTGCTGCTTCATCCTCTCTTTTGGAAGGCACAATAAATGCATCCGCAGCAGCACAAGCCGCGGAACTTGCAGCAGTTGCGGCGGAATTGGCTGCAATGGCTGCGGTGGAAGCGGCAGCAAATGCAACAGGAATCATGGCTTCTCTTGCAAGAAATTTATCTGTAGCAGCAGCAAATGCAGCAGGTGCAGCGAGGGAAGCTGCAAATTTAGCAGCTGAAGCAGCAAACCTTACAGATTCTGGAAATATAACAGCTGATGCACTATTTGCCATAGAGGCCGCAAGAACTGCCAGCCAAGAGGCAGCAATGGCTGCAGAAAACCTTAACGCATTACTGAATTCAACACAAATAGAGGACACTGTAAGACAAGCGTTGGTGTCAGCTCAAACTGCTGCTGTATTGGCAAATGACACAGCAGTAGAGGCCTTGCTGGGACTGGACACAGCAGAACAAGCAGTGGCAGCAGAAGAAGGAAGTCAAATCGCTCAATTAGCTGCAGCATTAGCCGCAGAACAAGTACAAAATGCAGTGGATTCAGCAAGAGAATCCGCAGGTGTGGTATCAGATGCTGCGGATGCCCTGTCTATTAGCATCACAGTTTCTACAAACAGCCCAGGTACCACAGACAACTCAAGCCCAACTGGAAACTCAGGCACTAGCAGTATTCCTGGCAACCCTGGCACCCCCATCACCAGCCAAGTCCCCTCTGGGAGCTCAGGCCCCAGCAATAGCCCTGACACCACTGGGATGCCAGGGATTACAAGCACCTCGGGCACCCCTGTAGGCCCAGGCACAACCGTCAACCCAGTTACCATCACCGGCCCTGACACCACTGGGATACTAGGGATTACAAGCACCTCGGGCACCCCTGTAGGCCCAGGCACACCCGTCAACCCAGTTACCATCACCAGCCCTGACACCACTGGGATACCAGGGATTACAAGCACCTCAGGCACCCCTGTAGGCCCAGGCACAACCGTCAACCCAGTTACCATCACCGGCCCTGACACCACTGGGATACCAGGGATTACAAGCACCTCAGGCACCCCTGTAGTCTCCGGCACAACCGTCAACACAGTTACCATCACCAGCCCTGACACCACTATGATACAAGGGATTACAAGCACCCCAGGCACCCCTGTAGACTCAGGCACAACCCCCCCAGTCACTTTAGTGGATCCGTTAGTACAAAGAGCCTCAGATATAGCAGTAGCAGCAGCCACCACAGCCACAGCAGCAGCAGCAGCAGTGACGGGAGCAGCCGTTGTAGCAACAGCAGCTGCTTCAGGTGGTAGTGCTATTGCTGCGAATGCTGCACAAAATGTTGCAACAGCTGCAAACACAGCAGCTGCTGCTTCATCCTCTCTTTTGGAAGGCACAATAAATGCATCCGCAGCAGCACAAGCCGCGGAACTTGCAGCAGTTGCGGCGGAATTGGCGGCAATGGCTGCGGTGGAAGCGGCAGCAAATGCAACAGGAATCATGGCTTCTCTTGCAAGAAATTTATCTGTAGCAGCAGCAAATGCAGCAGGTGCAGCGAGGGAAGCTGCAAATTTAACAGCTGAAGCAGCAAACCTTACAGATTCTGGAAATATAACAGCTGATGCACTATTTGCCATAGAGGCCGCAAGAACTGCCAGCCAAGAGGCAGCAATGGCTGCAGAAAACCTTAACGCATTACTGAATTCAACACAAATAGAGGACACTGTAAGACAAGCGTTGGTGTCAGCTCAAACTGCTGCTGTATTGGCAAATGACACAGCAGTAGAGGCCTTGCTGGGACTGGACACAGCAGAACAAGCAGTGGCAGCAGAAGAAGGAAGTCAAATCGCTCAATTAGCTGCAGCATTAGCCGCAGAACAAGTACAAAATGCAGTGGATTCAGCAAGAGAATCCGCAGGTGTGGTATCAGATGCTGCGGATGCCCTGTCTATTAGCATCACAGTTTCTACAAACAGCCCAGGTACCACAGACAACTCAAGCCCAACTGGAAACTCAGGCACTAGCAGTATTCCTGGCAACCCTGGCACCCCCATCACCAGCCAAGTCCCCTCTGGGAGCTCAGGCCCCAGCAATAGCCCTGACACCACTGGGATGCCAGGGATTACAAGCACCTCGGGCACCCCTGTAGGCCCAGGCACAACCGTCAACCCAGTTACCATCACCGGCCCTGACACCACTGGGATACTAGGGATTACAAGCACCTCGGGCACCCCTGTAGGCCCAGGCACACCCGTCAACCCAGTTACCATCACCAGCCCTGACACCACTGGGATACCAGGGATTACAAGCACCTCAGGCACCCCTGTAGGCCCAGGCACAACCGTCAACCCAGTTACCATCACCGGCCCTGACACCACTGGGATACCAGGGATTACAAGCACCTCAGGCACCCCTGTAGTCTCCGGCACAACCGTCAACACAGTTACCATCACCAGCCCTGACACCACTATGATACAAGGGATTACAAGCACCCCAGGCACCCCTGTAGACTCAGGCACAACCCCCCCAGTCACTTTAGTGGATCCGTTAGTACAAAGAGCCTCAGATATAGCAGTAGCAGCAGCCACCACAGCCACAGCAGCAGCAGCAGCAGTGACGGGAGCAGCCGTTGTAGCAACAGCAGCTGCTTCAGGTGGTAGTGCTATTGCTGCGAATGCTGCACAAAATGTTGCAACAGCTGCAAACACAGCAGCTGCTGCTTCATCCTCTCTTTTGGAAGGCACAATAAATGCATCCGCAGCAGCACAAGCCGCGGAACTTGCAGCAGTTGCGGCGGAATTGGCGGCAATGGCTGCGGTGGAAGCGGCAGCAAATGCAACAGGAATCATGGCTTCTCTTGCAAGAAATTTATCTGTAGCAGCAGCAAATGCAGCAGGTGCAGCGAGGGAAGCTGCAAATTTAACAGCTGAAGCAGCAAACCTTACAGATTCTGGAAATATAACAGCTGATGCACTATTTGCCATAGAGGCCGCAAGAACTGCCAGCCAAGAGGCAGCAATGGCTGCAGAAAACCTTAACGCATTACTGAATTCAACACAAATAGAGGACACTGTAAGACAAGCGTTGGTGTCAGCTCAAACTGCTGCTGTATTGGCAAATGACACAGCAGTAGAGGCCTTGCTGGGACTGGACACAGCAGAACAAGCAGTGGCAGCAGAAGAAGGAAGTCAAATCGCTCAATTAGCTGCAGCATTAGCCGCAGAACAAGTACAAAATGCAGTGGATTCAGCAAGAGAATCCGCAGGTGTGGTATCAGATGCTGCGGATGCCCTGTCTATTAGCATCACAGTTTCTACAAACAGCCCAGGTACCACAGACAACTCAAGCCCAACTGGAAACTCAGGCACTAGCAGTATTCCTGGCAACCCTGGCACCCCCATCACCAGCCAAGGCCCCTCTGGGAGCTCAGGCCCCAGCAATAGCCCTGACACCACTGGGATGCCAGGGATTACAAGCACCTCGGGCACCCCTGTAGGCCCAGGCACAACTGTCAACCCAGTTACCATCACCGGCCCTGACACCACTGGGATACCAGGGATTACAAGCACCTCAGGCACCGCTGTAGGCCCAGGCACACCCGTCAACCCAGTTACCATCACCGGCCCTGACACCACTGGGATACCAGGGATTACAAGCACCCCAGGCACCCCTGTAGACTCAGGCACAACCGTCAACACAGTTACCATCACCAGCCCTGACACCACTGGGATACAAGGGATTACAAGCACCCCAGGCACCCCTGTAGACTCAGGCACAACCCCCCCAGTCACTTTAGTGGATCCGTTAGTACAAAGAGCCTCAGATATAGCAGTAGCAGCAGCCACCACAGCCACAGCAGCAGCAGCAGCAGTGACGGGAGCAGCCGTTGTAGCAACAGCAGCTGCTTCAGGTGGTAGTGCTATTGCTGCGAATGCTGCACAAAGTGTTGCAACAGCTGCAAACACAGCAGCTGCTGCTTCATCCTCTCTTTTGGAAGGCACAATAAATGCATCCGCAGCAGCACAAGCCGCGGAACTTGCAGCAGTTGCGGCGGAATTGGCTGCAATGGCTGCGGTGGAAGCGGCAGCAAATGCAACAGGAATCATGGCTTCTCTTGCAAGAAATTTATCTGTAGCAGCAGCAAATGCAGCAGGTGCAGCGAGGGAAGCTGCAAATTTAGCAGCTGAAGCAGCAAACCTTACAGATTCTGGAAATATAACAGCTGATGCACTATTTGCCATAGAGGCCGCAAGAACTGCCAGCCAAGAGGCAGCAATGGCTGCAGAAAACCTTAACGCATTACTGAATTCAACACAAATAGAGGACACTGTAAGACAAGCGTTGGTGTCAGCTCAAACTGCTGCTGTATTGGCAAATGACACAGCAGTAGAGGCCTTGCTGGGACTGGACACAGCAGAACAAGCAGTGGCAGCAGAAGAAGGAAGTCAAATCGCTCAATTAGCTTCAGCATTAGCCGCAGAACAAGTACAAAATGCAGTGGATTCAGCAAGAGAATCCGCAGGTGTGGTATCAGATGCTGCGGATGCCCTGTCCCCAAGCAATGAAGACGTTTTCGAAGCTTCAGCAGCAAGCTCCTTAGCGGCTGCAGCAACATCCCTTGCAGCCTCAGCAGCAGCAGCTACTGGAGCAGATCTATCAGAGGAAGTCAACGAGGCCCTTCAAAGGGCAGAGGAAGCGTCTGAGGCAGCTAGATTAGCCGCAGATGGAGACACAGATCCAGAAAGAGCTGCAGAGCTTGCTAGAAACGCCACAAGGGCTGCAGTTGAGGCAGCAGACGCAGCAGAACGAGTGGCTGATGCTGCACGCGAGGCAGCTGAAGTGGGAAGCGTTCAGGAAGAGCTTGCACGGGTAGCATCAGCCGCGGCAATGGCAGCCACACGAGCAGCGATGGCGGGCGCAGGTGAAGTTGGCGAAGCTGCACGAGAAGTGGTGAGCGTTTCGAGGGAAGCTTCAGAACTATTTTCATCCCTCTTGAACGAGGATCCTTCCAGACTGACACCTGTAATGCAGTCAGCGGTTCAGAATGCAGAGCAGGTCGCCTTGTTGACAGAAGCTACGGGCTTAATAGCAGGAACCGTCGACGATGGGGTGGACACACAATCTGCTGCACAAACCGCTGCACAAGCTGCTGCAAGAGCAGCATCAACAGCAAGAGCGGCAACAGAAGAAACACTTTCTACTACAGAATCGGTTAATGCCGCACAACGAGCAGTGGTGGCTGGTCTGACGGCCTCGACGGCAGCAGCAACGGCAGTTGGTGCTGCTACAGCGGCAACAACCGGGGCATCGGCCCTCCCTGCATCCAACATTGCATTGACGGCCGCCAGCGAAGCAGCGAGCGCCGCCACATCACTGATCGCGGGTGAAGAAACTTCTTTAGACTTTGCGGTCGTTGAAGCAAATGAAGCGGCTGGACTGGCAGAAGATGCAGCGGATGCTGCCACCACAGCAGCACAAACATCCGGATCATCTTTGGACCTGCAGCTGGCAGAATTATCTCAGGATTCAGCCGGAATAGCGGAGAGGGCAGCAAACGCTGCACAGATGGCGGCCTCCGTCCCAGCAACTGAGCAAATGATAGCAGCCGCCCTAGTAGCTGCCACAGAAGTAGAAAGGGATTTTGCGGAGCTGAGACTAGAGTTGGAGAATTTACTGTCAAGCGCGACGCCAGAAACCCTCAGCGAGCGTGTTGCACTCAACAGCCTCCAAGCTGGGGCGGACGTAGCACAATGCGTCGGGGAGTTCTCCAGAAGGGCGGCAGAGTCGGCTGTGACGTTGACCATGACGCGGAACACCGCGGACGTTGAAGAAGTCGAAGCTTTTGCCTCCGCGGCGGCAAAATTGTCCAGGACCACGACCAATAACACCAGGGGGGTGTTCGACATCACGCTGCAATCTAATGCGGCAAACATCGAGAAGTTCTCGCTCACCACAGCACTCGCTGCCGTGGTTACGGTGTTCCTGTTAAGCGTGTCGTAAATGAAGGACTTTTGGATTTCATGAAGAAAACCATTCTTTGCACTCCTGTATTATATTTGCTAATTTATACGTGAACCTAGGATTGTGTCGGCGACATATCGCTTATGTATTTTGATCCTGAGGTAATCCAAGGGATTTTGAATAAATTATACAATTCATTTTTGCATTTTTTATCGTTATTATCATCGAGTCGTTTACTTTTGTATCCAACCAGTGTTGGCTTTAAGATATACTTTTGGCGAAATGTTTTGATTTAAGAGTGTGTGTGAGAGGATTTCTACGGCGGTGACAAATGAAGAAACATGCGGCTCGTTTAAGCACGAAGGAGAGGAGACTCAACTTTCCGAACATGTTTTGGACAGGTCACTGGACAGTTGGCTCCATGTCCAACGTGCATCCTGTGGAAAGAACAAAACAAACAAAAACCAATGTTGTGTACATTTTTGTGTTGTTTTTTTGTGCAAAATAAATACACAGCGCTGCAAGTGACAACGCTGAGTGGCTTCAAACAAAGCAGAACGTCTTATTCCATTTGCAGTGCGGGCGTACTTGTTAGTCCACGCATGTTTGTCAGGCTCGTCCCGGACACTGTGACTAGGTTTTAGTTTTTTCCTCTGCATTTGTCTTTGTTTCCTCTGTGTGTGAGCACCCCTTCAAAATAAAAGTTTTGTAAAAACCCGTCACCTTTTTCAAACGTGAACTCCTCCCAGTGCGTTTGTCGTTTTGGCTTCAAACACGCACAGGAGAGAGATTGAACCCTTTTGATTAAAACTGTCCAACAAAGTTTTGATTACAGCTCCGGTTTGGATTTTACACGCCTTCAAAGATCCCCTACGCAAAGTTTCCTAAAAAATGTCATTTTTGCGTCTTTAAACTGTAATTTGACCCCCTTAAAATGCTTCAAAACTCACCAAACTTGGCACACACATCAGGACTGGCAACAATTGCAAGCTAATAAAAAAAACAAACCCCAAAACTCAAAATTGTGCTCTAGCGCCCCCCTAGGAATACAACACAGACAAACTGGTCCTAGGAAGAAAACACAGACAAAACTGCTTGTAACTTCCGGTAGGAATGTCAGAGAGACATGAAACAAAAACTTCTATGTAGGTCTCACTTAGACCTACATTTAGATGATTGACATCCTTCAGCAAAAATCAACAGGAAGTAGGCAATTACCCCTTCAAAATAAAAGTTTTATGAAAACCCGTCACCTTTCTTCAAACGAAAACTCCTCCCAGTGCATTTGTCGTTTGGGCTTCAAACTCGCACAGGAGAGAGATTGAACTATTTTGATTAAAACTATCCAACAAAGTTTTGATTACTGCTCCGGTTTGGATTTTACGCGCCTTCAAAGAACCCCTGCGCAAAGTTTCCTAAAAAATGTCCTTTCTGCCTCTTTTAGCTGTAATTTGACCCCCTTAAAATGCTTCAAAACTCACCAAACTTGGCACACACATCAGGACTGGCAACAATTGCGAGCTAATAAAAAAACCAAACCCCAAAACTCAAAATTGTGCTCTAGCGCCCCCTAGGAATACAACACAGACAAACTGCTCCTAGGAAGAAAACACAGACAAAACTGCTTGTAACTTCCGGTAGGAATGTCAAAGAGACATGAAACAAAAACCACTATGTAGGTCTCACTCAGACCTACATTTGAATAATTAACATACTTTAGCAAAAATCAACAGGAAGCTTGATATTTTCACTTCAATACAACAACTGCATTACTTTCACAATGCATTAAATAGTGGCTCCAAGGCGTCTTCTACCACTTGGGGTCTCGGGGGCAGCAGCCAAAGGCGGACCCGACCAACGCTCGCACCTTCGCACCCTAATTTGACCCCCTTAACATGCTTCAAAACTCACCAACCTTTTTGAAAGCAAGAGCTACTTCTTGGGTACTGATTAATGCGAAGGGCTACCAGTTTGATACACACTTAAATACATTGCCAGAAATAGATAGATAGATAGTACTTTATTGATTCCTTCAGGAGAGTTCCTTCAGGAAAATTAAAATTCCAGCAGCAGTGTACAGAGTTGAGATCAATTTAAATAAAAGTAAAAAGTAAATAATGGGGGTTTAAATGGAAACAAAATAAAGAAATATTACAATGAGAATAAATAAATAAAAAGCAACAATGGGAATAAAAATATAACAGTAAAATAAGACTATAACAAGACAAAGTAGGCAGTAGTGACCATGTTATGAAAACGTATTGCACTGTTATTGTTTTGCATCCCCTGTCATCCTAGTACCCCCCGCCCCCCACCCCAGAGAGGAGTTGTACAGTCTAATGGCGTGTGGGACAAAGGAGTTCTTGAGTCTATTAGTCCTGCACTTGGGATGAAGCAGTCTAGCACTGAACAGGCTCCTCTGGCTACTGATAACACTATGCAGAGGGTAACTGGCATCATCCAGGATGATCACTTGTTTGTCCACAGTCCTCTTCTCTGCCACCGTCACCAGTGAGTCCAGTTTCATTCCCATTGTAGAACCGGCCCGCCTGATCAGTTTCTCAAGTCTGGAGCTGTCCTTCTTAGATGTACTGCCCCCCCAGCACACTACCATGTAGAACAGAACACTGGCAACCACAGACTGGTAGTACATCCACAGGAGTTTTCTACAAATGTTGAAGGAGTGCAGTCTCCTGAGGAAGTACAGCCTGCTCTGTCCTTTCTTGTACTGATGGTCTGTGTTAACAGTCCAGTCCAGCTTATTGTCCACCCAAACCCCGAGGTACTTGAACGAGTCCACGGTCTGTACCTCAACTCCCTCGATCACAATAGGTTGTGACCGTGGACTCGACCTCCCAAAGTCAATGACCAGCTCCTTGGTCTTTGACGGATTGAGCTGCAAGAGGTTGGTGTGGCACCAGACAACAAAGTCCCTCACCAGGTTCCGGAACTCCTCCTCTCTGCCGTCCCTGATGCACCCGACGACGGCTGTGTCATCCGCGTACTTCTGGATGTGACACAGCTCTGAGTTGTAGCAGAAGTCAGCGGTGTACAGGGTGAAGAGAAGAGGGGCCAGCACCAATTTGCTCAATGTATCTTTAATAAATAAATATATATATATATATATATATATATATATATATATATATATATATATATATATATATCCATCCATCCTTTTTCTACCGCTTATTCCCTTTCGGGGTCGCGGGGGGCGCTGGCGCCTATCTCAGCTACAATCGGGCGGAAGGCGGGGTACACCCTGGACAAGTCGCCACCTCATCGCAGGGCCAACACAGATAGACATATATATATATATATATATATATATATATATATATATATATATATATATATATATATATATATATATATGTAAGTGTGGGAAAAATGACAAGACTACTTCATCTCTACAGAAGTCTTTCATGAGGGGTTCCCTCAATCATCAGGAAATTTTAATGGAAGCATTCACATACAATGGTTCATATAGGGCACAGAGTGGGTGGGTACAGGCAGGCGTAGGGGCGTGGTGATTGGCTCATGTGTTACCTAGGAGTTGTTTCCGTCTGTGGCGGCATGTTGGAATGATTTCACTGCGCTTGTTGAGGGATGACAGGTCTGGGTGATATATAATAAACAGTTTCTCTTTTAAGCATAGGTTGCATCTTTTATTACCACTGTTGTAAGGTGTGCTGGATGCAAGAATTTGCCATGTTATTGAATATTCAACATTATTGTCTTTGAGGTTCCAAATGTGTTTGCTGAGTTCTGTAGAAATCCGCAAAGTCTGGTTTCTAAAGGAGGCGTTGTGATTATTCCATCTTGTTTCGAACGCTCCTTCGGTTAATCCTACGTACGTGTCGGATGTGTTAATGTCCTTGCGTGTTACCTTTGCTTGGTAAACGACTGATGTCTGTAAGCACCCCCCGTTGAGAGGGCAATCAGGTTTCTTGACAGTTACATTCCTTATTGGTTTCAGAGTCGTTTAGTCTGGGGGTGGGCAGTCCTTTTGCAATTGCTTTGTTGTGCTTTGAAATGATTTGTTGTATGTTATTCATACAGCTGTAGCTCAATTTAATGTTGTTCTTGTTGAATATTTTTCTTAGGGTGTTGCCTTTGGGGATCAGAGTGAGGAACTTGTGGCCGATATTGGTTGAGACGTTTTTGCTGAATGGTGGGTTGTACCAGATGATGTTGTTTCATTTTCTGCTCTTTTTTGGTAGGTTTCCTGGAGTGGGTTCATAGGTGAGGGTGAATATATATATATATTAAAAAATTGTATTTCTGTCCGTCATTCCGTCGTACATTTTTTTTTGTTTTACGGAAGGTTTTTTGTAGAGAATAAATGATGAAAAAAAAAACACTTAATTGAACGGTTTAAAAGAGGAGAAAACACGAAAAAAATTAAAATAACATTTTGAAACATAGTTAATCTTCAATTTCGACTCTTTAAAATTCAAAATTCAACGGAAAAAAAGGAAGAGAAAAACTAGCTAAATCAAATCTTTTTGAAAAAAATAAAATAATTTATGGAACATCGTTAGTAATTTTTCCTGATTAAGATTAATTTTAGAATCTTGATGACATGTTTTAAATAGGTTAAAATCCAATCTACACTTTGTTAGAATATATAACAAATTGGACCAAGCTATATTTCTAACAAAGACGAATCATTATTTCTTCTAGATTTTCCAGAACAAAAATGTTAAAAGAAATTCAAAAGACTTTGAAATAAAATTTTAATTTTATTCTACATATTTTTAAGTTTTGCCAGAATATTTTTTTTGAATTTTAATCATAATAAGTTTGAAGAAATATTTCACAAATATTCTTCATCGAAAAAACAGAAGCTAAAATGAAAAATTAAATTAAAATGTATTTATTATTCTTTACATTAAAAAAAAAAACTAAAATACTTGAACATTGATTTAAATTGTCCGTAAAGAAGAGGAAGAAATTTAAAAGTTAAAATGATATATATGTGTTTAAAAATCCTAGAATCATATTTAGGTTGTATTTTTTTCTAAAATTCCATCCATTTTCTACCGCTTATTCCCTTTTTGGGGTCGCTGGCGCCTATCTCAGCTACAATCAGGCGGAAGGTGGGGTACACCCTGGACAAGTCGCCACCTCATCGCAGGGCTTCTCTAAAATTGTCTTCCTGAAAGTTATAAGAAGCAAAGTCAAAAAATTTATTTCAACGAGTGAAGGGGGCGTGGTTAAGAGGGGAAGAGTATATTTACAGCTATCCATCCATCCATTTTTCTACCGCTTATTCCCTTTGGGGTCGCGGGGGTCGCTGGTGCCTATCTCAGCCACTATCGAGCGGAAGGCGGCGTACACCCTGGACAAGTCGCCACCTCATCGCATTATGTGTAGAAATCTTTATTTATAATTAAATCACTTGTTTATTTTTCAACAAGATTTTAGTAATTTTTACATCTTTTTTTCCAAATAGTTCAAGAAAGACCACTACGAATGAGCAATATTTTGCACTGTTGTACAATTTAATAAATGCGAAACTGATGACATAGTGCTGTATTTTACTTCTTTATCTCTTCTTTTTAACCAAAAATGCTTTGCTCTGATTAGGGGGTACTTGAATTAAAAAAAATGTTCACATTGAAAAAAGGTTGAGAACCACTGCTCTAAAAGCCATAGAGGTTATTGTCACATATGCATGCACAGTAGATGGCAGTATTCTCCTGTTTAAGAGTGTCACAACATTGCTGTTTACGGCGGACGAACTGCGTTTCGGTAATGCTTTGCTCTGATTAGGGGGTACTTGAATTAATAATGATAATAATAATAACGGATTAGATTTATATTGCGCTTTTCTATTGTTATATACTCAAAGCGCTCACAGAGAAGTGGGAACGCATCATTCATTCACACCTGGTGGTGGTAAGCTGCATCTGTAGCCACAGCTGCCCTGGGGTAGACTGACGGAAGCGTGGCTGCCAGTTTGCGCCTACGGCCCCTCCGACCACCACCAATCATTCATTCATCATTCATTCACCAGTGTGAGCGGCACCGGGGGCAAGGGTAAAGTGTCCTGCCCAAGGGCACAACGGCAGCGATTTGGATGTTAATAGGTGGGAAGCGAACCTGCAAACCTCAGGTTTCCGGCACGGCCGCTCTACCCACTACGCCATGCCGCCCCTTAAAAAAATGTTCACAGGGGCTACATCACTGAAAAAAGGTTGAGAACCACTGCTCTAAAAGCCATAGAGGTTATTGTCACATATGCATGCACAGTAGATGGCAGTATTCTCCTGTTTAAGAGTGTCACAACATTGCTGTTTACGGCGGACAAACTGCTTTACGGTAGACGAAAAGGTGACTGCTGTTGTTGTGTGTTGTTACCGGGCTGGGAGGACGTTAATGAAACTGCCTAACAATAAACCCACATAAGAAACCAAGAACTCGCCCTCGATCGTTCTACAGTTATGACGTCATTGGGCAGGCATGCTGTTTATATTGTTCTCACTCGGGCTCGCATGGAGCTGGAGGGGGGCGTGGCTTTCATTTCAGGAGAGGCGCTGAATTTCGGGAGTCTCCCGGAAAACCTGGGGAGGGTTGGCAGGTATGTTTATACATCCCAGACAACATCAGAGAAGGGAGCGAGCAAATAAGAGTCCTTCACCTCACAAGTTGGTGACAAACACAAGGAGAATGACCCACGTCAACAACACAAACTGGATCAACAAGCTAACCAGGAGCGCTAGCAGAAAAAAAAGGATTAAAACAAAAAACAGCGTCACTGGTGACTAAGAACCAAAAAAAGAAAAAAAAACCCCAAAAAACACTAAAGGAGTCTTCAGAGGAAGACTTATTGATTGAGCACAAAAACTACAAAAAGGAAGAGAATACTGAGCGGGACGGAAGAGCCGCAGTAAAATTGGCGTGGACTCGATATTCTGGAACACAGAAGTGAGTCCGGAGTGTTTACGTGGTCTGGCGGTAAATGCACACAGCTGTGCTCAATCACCCACGCCTTCCCCTGGCATCCGTGGCATCTGGCAGGAAAAAGAAACCCTCAGAACAGGGCAGCCAACTGGCCAGCAGGGGGCAGACGTGTACATAACTAGTCAGCTAACCTAACCAGCTCATTCCATCACCTGCTGCCAATCATGCCAGAGGAGGATCTAGACCAGGGGTCACCAGCCTTTTTGAAAGCAAGAGCTACTTCTTGGGTACTGATTAATGCCAAGGGCTACCAGTTTGATACACACTTCAATACATTACCAGAAATAGCCACTTTGCTCAATTTACCTTTAACTCTATGTTATTATTGATAATTAATGATATTTATCTTTGTGGACACACTGATCATCTTAATGATTTCTCACAATAAATATATATAGAAACAGATAAATATCAACGACAACAAAAAAGGGTCATTCCGTCGTACATTTTTTTTCCTTCTACGGAAGGTTTTTTGTAGAGAATAAATGATGAAAAAAAAACACTTAATTGAACGGTTTAAAAGAGGAGAAAACACGAAAAATTTTTTCATTTTGAAACATAGTTTCTCTTCAATTTCGACTCAATTTTGAATTCAAAATTCAACAGAAATTAAAGCTGCAAGCAGCGTTGGTCGGGTCTGCCTTTGGCCGCTGCCAAGCCGTGGTCTAAGTCAGACCTACATAGAAGTTTTTGTTTCATGTCTCTATGACATTCCTAACAGAAGTTACAAGCAGTTTTGTCAGGGTTTTTTCCTAGGGGGCGCTAAAGCGCAATTATGACTTTAGGGGTTTGGTTTTTTTATTAGATGGCAATTTTTGCCAGTCCTGATGTGTGTGTAAAATTTGGTGAGTTTTGAAGCATGTTAAGGGGGTCAAATTACAGGTCGGCGTTTCTGGATGTTGTTGATAAATTGCTTTCGCTTGGCATAGTAGAGCTTTAACTTGCACTTTGAATCATTTTAAGGGGGTCAAATTACAGCTCAAGGAGGCAAAAATAGCATTTTTTTGCGAAAAATTTTGCTTTGAATGAGTTTTTGCAAAATTTAGGCGAAAATAGCATTTTTTGCGAAAATTTTGCTTTGAATGAGTTTTTGCAAAATTTCTGTTGATTTTAGGTATAGAAGTTTTCTATTGGAAATGTAGGTCTAAGTCAGACATACATAGAGGTTTTTGTTTCATGTCTCTACGACATTCCTAACGGAAGGTACAAGCAGTCTGTCTTTTTTTTCCTAGGGGACGCTAGCGCGCAATTTTCATTTTTGGGGTTTGGTTGCTTAATGAGTTGGTCTGCCGCTCCATACCGATGTGTGTGTCAAATTTGGTGAGTTTTGAAGCATGTTAAGGGGGTCAAATTACAGATCGGCGTTTCTGGATGTTGTTGATAAATGGCTTTCGCTTGGTTAGCATAGTAGAGCTTTAACTTGCACTTTGAATCATTTTAAGGGGGTCAAATTACAGCTCAAGGAGGCGAAAATAGCATTTTTTGCGAAAAATTTTGCTTTGAATGAGTTTTTGCAAAATTTAGGCAAAAATAGCATTTTTTGCGAAAATTTTGCTTTGAATGAGTTTTTGCAAAATTTCTGTTGATTTTAGGTATAGAAGTTTTTTATTGGAAATGTAGGTCTAAGTCAGACCTACATAGAAGTTTTTGTTTCATGTCTCTACGACATTCCTAACGGAAGGTACAAGCAGTCTGTCTTTTTTTTCCTAGGGGACGCTAGCGCGCAATTTTCATTTTTGGGGTTTGGTTGCTTAATAAGTTGGTCTGCCGCTCCATACCGATGTGTGTGTCAAATTTGGTGAGTTTTGAAGCATGTTAAGGGGGTCAAATTACAGATCGGCGTTTCTGGATGTTGTTGATAAATGGCTTTCGCTTGGTTGGCATAGTAGAGCTTTAACTTGCACTTTGAATCATTTTAAGGGGGTCAAATTAAAGCTCAAGGAGGCAAAAATAGCATTTTTTGCGAAAAATTTTGCTTTGAATGAGTTTTTGCAAAATTTAGGCAAAAATAGCATTTTTTGCGCAAATTTTGCTTTGAATGAGTTTTTGCAAAATTTCTGTTGATTTTAGGTATAGAAGTTTTTTATTGGAAATTTAGGTCTAAGTCAGACCTACATAGAGGTTTTCGTTTCATGTCTCTACGACATTCCTAACGGAAGTTACAAGCAGTCTGTTTTTTTTTCTTCCTAGGGGGCGCTAGCGCGCAATTTTCTTTTTCGGGGTTTGGTTGCTTAATAAGTTGGTCTGCCGCTCCATACCGATGTGTGTGTCAAATTTGGTGAGTTTTGAAACATGTTAAGGGGGTCGAATTATAGATCGGCGTTTCTGGATGTTGTTGATAAATGGCTTTCGCTTGGCATAAGAGAGCTTTAACTTGCACTTTGAATCATTTTAAGGGGGTCAAATTACAGCTCAAGGAGGTAAAAATAGCATTTTTTGCAAAAAATTTTGCTTTGAATGAGTTTTTGCAAAATTTAGGCAAAAATAGCATTTTTTGCGAAAATTTTGCTTTGAATGAGTTTTTGCAAAATTTATGTTGATTTTAGGTACAGAAGTTTTCTATTGGAAATCTAGGTCTAAGTCAGACCTACATAGAGGTTTTCGTTTCATGTCTCTACGACATTCCTAACGGAAGTTACAAGCAGTCTGTTTTTTTTTCCTAGTGGGCGCTAGCGTGCAATTTTCATTTTTGGGGTTTGGTTGCTTAATAAGTTGGTCTGCCGCTCCATACCGATGTGTGTGTCAAATTTGGTGAGTTTTGAAGCATGTTAAGGGGGTCAAATTACGGATCGCCGTTTCTGGATGTTGTTGATAAATGGCTTTCGCTTGGCATAGTAGAGCTTTAACTTGCACTTTGAATCATTTTGAGGGGGTCAAATTACAGCTCAAGGAGGCAAAAATAGCATTTTTTGCGTAAAATTTTGCTTTGAATGAGTTTTTGCAAAATTTAGGCATAGATAGCATTTTTGGCGAAAATTTTGCTTTGAATGAGTTTTTGCAAAATTTCTGTTGATTTTAGGTATAGAAGTTTTCTATTGGAAATGTAGGTCTAAGTCAGACCTACATAGAGGTTTTTGTTTCATGTCTCTACGACATTCCTAACGGAAGTTACAAACAGTCTGTCTTTTTTTTCCCTAGGAGGCGCTAGCGCGCAATTTTCATTTTCGGGGTTTGGTTGCTTAATAAGTTGGTCTGCCGATGTGTGTGTCAAATTTGGTGAGTTTTGAAGCATGTTAAGGGGGTTAAATTACAGCGCATAGGTGCGGAATAATAATAATAATAATAATAATAATAATAAAACACAGCAGTTTCAATAGGGTCCTTGGCCCATTGCCCTGCGGACCCTAAAAAAAGAAGAGAAAAGCTAGCTAATTCGAATCTTTTTGAGACCAAACCAGAACGACACATCCGTTCGTTCCAGCTTGTTCTAACCCCTTTAGAATTTGACATGACGATTATACATTCTCAGAAGTCCCACCCTCCATGCTCATTTATATACAGTACACCAGTGGAATGAATACCCAAAGTCCTGTGAAGGGGAGAGGGTGTCGTTTGCCCAGAGGAGGGGGGTCACTCAGGAAAGGGGAACAATTTAGCTCTGTTGGGGGTCAGGAAGAGGGAGAACACATGCCCACGTCAACTATAGTCCACATGTTACATCAAAGACACAGGAGACAGAGCTTGATCGGATAATAGATCTCTTGCTGTCACATTCCTGAGCCCAATAAACAACTTTTGGCGACCCATTCAAAGAACATCATCAATTAAAACGAGTACAAGTAATTTTGCGATCACACTAACAAAGATAAAACCTTATTTCTTCTAGATTTTCCGGAACAAAAATTTTAAAAGGAATTCAAAAGACTTTGAAATACGATTTAAATTTTATTCTACAGATTTTCTACATTTGCCAGAATTTTTGTGAATTTCAATCATAAGTTTGAAGAAATATGTCACACATATTCTTTGTCAAAAAAACAGAAGCTAAAATTAATAATTAAATTAATGAGGGGGGGGTGGTTAGAACCTCCCGTCACCCGTGCCCATGAGGGGGGGTGCTTAGGGCCTCCCGTCACCCGTGCCCATGAGGGTGGGTGGTTAGGGCCTCCCGTCACCCGTGCCCATGAGGGGGGGGGTGCTTAGGGCCTCCCGTCACCCGTCCCCATGAGGGGGGGTGCTTAGGGCCTCCCGTCACCCGTGCCCATGAGGGTGGGTGGTTAGAGCCTCCCGTCAGCCTTGCCCATGAGGGGGTGCTTAGGGCCTCCCGTCACCCGTGCCCATGAGGGTGGGTGCTTAGGGCCTCCCGTCACCCGTGCCCATGAGGGGGGGTGTTTAGGGCCTCCCATCACTGGTGCCCATGAGGGTGCATGGGAGTTTGCCCAACCAGTCTACATGTGCTTTGTGGACTTGGAGAAGGCATTGGACCGTGTCCCTCGGGAAGTCCTGTGGGGAGTGCTCAGAGAGTATGGGGTGTCGGACTGTCTTATTGTGGCGGTCCACTCCCTGTATGATCAGTGTCAGAGCTTGGTCCGCATTGCTGGCAGTAAGTCGGACACGTTTCCAGTGAGGGTTGGACTCTGCCAAGGCTGTCCTTTGTTCACCGACTCTATTCATAACTTTTATGGACAGAATTTCTAGGCGCAGCCAAGGCGTTGAGGGGTTCCGGTTTGGTGGCTGCAGGATTAGGTCTCTGCTTTTTGCAGATAATGTGGTCCTGATGGCTTCATCTGACCGGGATCTTCAGCTCTCACTGGATCGGTTCGCAGCCGAGTGTGAAGCAACCGGAATGAGAATCAGCACCTCCAAGTCCGAGTCCATGGTTCTCGCCCGGAAAAGGGTGGAGTGCCATCTCCGGGTTGGGGAGGTGTAGTGGAAATTCTGACTTTATTTTGATTAATTTATACCATATTTGAAGATCTGTCAAAAAGGCTAAGAGGTCTGCTCTTTTCTATTTTTCTGTTCAGAACCAAGGGATATATTGGGGAAGGATCAGTTTGTGGCCAGGCTGACAAGTCTAAGAATTGTGATGACTAGGAGATCCTGGATTATCTTGGTGCCAAGACTGGTTAAAAACAACTCGACCTCGACCCAGGAGGAGTCATTTAAAAAAGCCATGGACCAAGAGAAGAATGATTTCTGTTTGACTCTGGATCCTTCGAAGGATGCTATCTGCGACTCAATCCAATCTGTAATTTTTGATATTGGGTAAATACAACTTTTGCACTAAAACCACTTTGTTTGCAGTTAAGTTTCGGACCTTTCCACTACAGAGGAGACCCTGCCCCAAGTGGAGGAGTTCAAGTACCTGGGAGTCTTGTTCACGAGTGAGGGAAGAGTGGATGGTGAGATCGACAGGCGGATCGGTGCGGCGTCTTCAGTAATGTGGACGTTGTATCGATCCGTTGTGGTGAAGAAGGCGCTGAGCCGGAAGGCAAAGCTCTCAATTTACCGGTCGATCTACGTTCCCATCCTCACCTATGGTCATGAGCTTTGGGTTATGACCGAAACGACAAGATCACGGGTAGAAACATCACTGATTACTTTACAAACAAGCAAAGCGTGATCGTAATGTAAGATATTTTCATTTTATTACAGTAAAATCTAAATCCTATATCGAAACGAGTGATTGCTTCTCATTCCAACGAGGGATGCCGTCAGTCGGACTACACCTGTTTCTATTTGTATGTCTTTTGTCACTCCTGTTACTTGGTGATTGTGTCACATATGAACATTACGTTGCTGCAAACACTGACAACTGTTACCTGGTGATTGTGTCACATATGAACATTACA